>NW_021848400.1:22956-51741 GCF_003651465.1 Formica exsecta
AGGGGGGGGGGAGGGAGAGAAGGATATATGGCTTAGCCCCATTTCTGGAAGAGACCCATCCGTTGACACTGGCAATTGGAGCCCCAGAGATTACAGCGACAGCTGGAACTGTAGCAGCAGTCCTTCGGCCGGTGATCGCAGTTGCCGCCGCGTCTTATGCAAGCCCGCCTAAACAAGTATATGAACGAGGAACGTCTACTCGAGATTAGGGGAATCGAGAGAATGCCTTTTCGAGACATCGAGACATCGAGACATGAAAGAAGGGGACCATGAAATCACAATGTCGGTTCGCAGCACATCGCGCGCATTCACGCATACATACATGCATATATACATACATATATATACACACACACACACACACAAACGTGCGAATAACGCGACATATACACACGGACGCCGGAAAGATTTCTCTGGAGACCGCGCGAATAAAAGACTTTTTTCTCGAGTATCTGTATTCTTTTTTTTTTTTCATATCTTTTTATAATTCTCGAAGGACGTTAAAATTTAGGACATCGTAAGATTCATACACGCATGCTATTTTTTATATATTCGCATAATGAAAGCTTTTTCTTTCTTTATCAATGATAAATTATTTTGCAAAAATTTACGAGAAAATTTACTTTAATCTTTTTATATATCAGCGTCCGTAGAAAGCATGCAATTTCCGCAACAGTCAGCCAAATGGAAAAATTACGAAAAACGGGAAAGGGTTACCAGAGAAAGATCTCTTTGAAAAGGATCGTGAAAAGGAAGATGAAATCGGGATTGACAAGTAACATAATCCACTCACTTTTGTGCCGCTCGCATCAGATTCTCCAAAGCGTTGTCCGTATAATCCGAGGAGTCGCCACCTTGGAAATCGCCTGCGTCTTCTGCAAAAGTAAAACGCGAACGATCCATTTTATAATACGATCTGCATATATACTTTACTCTGATCGATCGCATCGGTTAATTAAAAAAAAAGAGTACTAATTTTTTTACTTGACATGCGCGCGAAATGCCATGAGCACGAATTCTCAAAAGTTACTCTGAAGGATAAGAGTATATCAAAAACTCTTTGCGGATGAAAAACAAAAATCGTACGCGAGCGTAGATCCAAAGAATATAAATAAACTTACGAATCTCGGTTTGAAAGTTTAAAGAGCACATCTTCGTTATAGAGATGAGATAAAAATGAAATAGCGTCCTACATGCACTCTATGAAAATAATGTCAACAAGACATCGCGAATTCGATCGTACGTTTCTTTGACTCGATGCGCGATCGCTGCAACAAATACTTCGTCTACGTCTTTTGATGAAGATAAAAATTTATTTTATTGGACAGAATCTAAAAACGTAGCTAAATTATGAAACCCATAGGCGAGCTTTATAAACATATAAACCGAAACAAATGGGAAACTGCAATGTATCTCACAGATTCAGCAAAGAATTTATTTTAGAAAATATTTTACTTTAGTAACCATATTTATTTCTTTAAAATATTGAAAACTATTTAGTCGCGAAAAAATACATTTTTGTACTTCCTTTATATGTTCTTTATACTTTCTGATAAAACTCACAAAGGTTGAAAATATTCTCGTTATATAAAAATTAAGCTAATTGCAAGACGCGCGATAATCAAAAGAATCATATTTAATATTTTTATTGTTCCGTTTCTATCTCTGCACGATTTTGTTTGCGATATGGTGAAGTCTCGTCTGAAAGAACACTATGTCTACAGTTCATTAAAGTTATTACGGCAAATCTTTTTACGTGTGGAATTGTAACGAGAAGATCCTTTCTGCGAAGAGGTGAAAGAGAACGTAGCAAATAAAATAAAATATAATCCTTTTGAGAAACCTTACGCTTCCCTTTTTCTTTACGGATTAAATTGACGTAATATTGTATTACTTATTTATTACAAACTCGTCGTCTTTTATTCCTTGAAAAAATTGAAAATGTATGTAAGTAATGAATAGTAAAATAAAAAAGAAAAAAAATGTGAGAGCAAGTTAAAATATATAAAAAAATTACCTTTGCCAAAAAATTAATTTTGCACATATATATATATATATCTTTATACAATATATACGTAATCTCATTTAATGAATTTTAATTTTGACGTGTACAATGCTGACTTTTCTTTTTATTAAATTCCTGCGGTTATATTTCATACTACAAATGCCTTGAATATTTTTCACTTTTTGATATTTTCTGAAATTTTATTCGTGGCTTGTCAAAATGGAAATGCAGTGAAACGATTAAATCATGATCGTATTATCGGGTCGCACGGTAATAGGCGAGAGATGAAAGAACGGAAATCGCATAAAAAATGATAAGCGATCGGCTGCGAGTTTATTAATTGTGGTAAGATAATCTTGATGAGCTCTATCGAATCGTACGACGGTCCGTTATCGTTTTTCTTCCACTTTCTTCCTCTCTCTCTCTCTCTGCCTTTTTTAAAGAGTCTTTCTCCCTCACGTCGACATTCCCATCGGCGAGCTGCAGAATCAAGATATTAATCCAAGGATCACTTTTTCACTTTCTCGTTGCTATTTCATTTCCATCTTTTTTTGCGCGAATGCTCCAGAAATACCGCTAATACTATATTTTAATATTTCTACCGTGTATCCGTACCATGGTAAAATATCTCAATATTATTCGCGCTTGTATTCAAGTATACAAAGTGATCTTTTTAACAGCTTTTAACAAGAGAGAACTCCACATGAATACGTAAATACTATTTTTGCAATAGCGACTAGTTTTGTAAACTAATATTAATTTGTATTTTTTTTTATTAAGGTAACTTTTTGTGAAAAAAAATTATAATTGTCTAAAGTTTATCTATATTTATATTATATGTTTCTTTTAAAACATTTGAAAGAGAGAGAGAGAGAGAAAATCACATTTTAGGAATTAAAAAATGTTTAAGTTTATAAAACTTTGAGTTACAAAAAAGATACCCCGTCATCATCATATTAAATCATGTCACTATGCAGGATTAAAATTAACATACAAAATTTTATTATAAATTTGTCACAAAGATTTTTGCTGCCGTTTCCTACAAACATGCTTTTCTACTAAAGTACATGTCTCGCTCGTATTTCTTCACGATTACTCTGTCCAAAGTCGTATATTACTTTGTGAGTTTGCAAGATAATAAAATATGATGAAACGACAGTAGAATAAATTTCATTTTATCGTTCGTAAAGAAAGACAGTATCTTTATCGTCCAGGAAAAGCACATAACTTGTATTTGTACTGCGGCACGTAGTGATCCAATTATTATACGTCATTTTAGAGAGTGCGCGACTTGTTGACTTCAGCATATAAAATACACAAAATCCAAGAGACACTTGGAATAATATTGCAATGTTCGATCTTAGCGTACAAAATTGACGAGTTAACAATAGGAGATAAAGAATATTAAAATAACCGGAAATATATTTAATACTATGTTGATGTAACAAATGAAGAAGCGGAAAAAATTTGCGCTTACGAGATGTCGAGAAATCGATAAACAATTGTTACGTCTTCAGACAGGAAGCCCCAAAAAGCAATCAAACTGGTTATAATTAAATCGCCGAGACCAATGTCCTGCCGGAAACTGATTACGGTTTCATTAACATCGACAATTCTTACACAATCATCATGATTTTTCACATTCCAAACGATTTGTTTTGTTGATTGAAGATAAAGCAATAGCGTAAATAAAGGAAATATTTATTTATTTACGTAATCAAATTGTATTATCAGAATGTTCTGATATACAAAAAATTCAATCTTTATCTTTTTTTCAGATATATAATAAGTTAATTACGCGAAATGTAACAATTCAGATGAATGAAAGCAAAGGAGAATATAATAGATAAACTTCTCTAAAGTCGCATAAAAAAAAAAGTCAGAAAATTTTGCATAGTACACAGGTATCTTGATATCTAATAAGAGAAACGAAAAAAGGCTCTTTAATATTATAAATCAAAGTAAGTAGAAACGATGCGAGCAGAGCTACAATGTAACTGTGTAAATTTACGAGAACACGAGTATTGATAAGTTTATACATCTACTTTGCCAGTTTACTTTGCTCTTTAAAGCATTAAACTGACAAGTTAGTATATACTTTTTTTGTTAAGATAACTATTATAAATTTATGTATCTATACTCGCATTCATTAACTGGCCCTTTTTTTCTTGTCGTTTTCTTTCATCTTATAAAATAAATTCTCTATATAAGCGAAATAATATCTTGATATTAAACCAAAATTAAATTTACTCGGTTTGTCTCTAACTTCCGTATTTCGTAAAATACAGATGATAATTACAAGTAAAAGCAAATATTGCATGTTGCATGTTGCTTTTGCTAGATTGATGCTTTCAAGTGGAAGCTAAACGTGGTGGCTTTAACGCGTTTCCGTAATTCGATTTGTCCGATCATGCATAGACTTGCGCCACTTGCACTGTGTGCGATTCTGTTGAATTGACACGATCCGTCAGCTCTTGTGTGCCAAGAGTTTCTCTCGACAAACGAGAGAAAGAAATAAAAAATATCGCGTTTATTATCTCGTTCTTGACTTGAGATATTTTCATGTGACTTTTAATAAGTTTGACGAATCTTTGATAGTCGTAGCGTTTCTAGCCGCGCTTGGCCACGTTCGCGTTACTTGATTCATAACGTTTTAATCAATATTAATAAATTATATTCCGAAACACGGAACTTTTAGCAGATTATATTCTTATTGTTAGCGTTAACGAGTAACGGGTTACAAGTTTAAACGAATCTCGAGATATTGTAATGCAGATGTGCCAAATAAATATTAAAGTTTGCAAGTTTTAATGTTCGCAAAGTTTCTGGTCGATTAATTTCGAAATGTTAAATAAATTAGAATACCAATCAAAAAGTTTTCAATGCGGGCGTAACTTCGAAGAAGCTTGTATATTCTCGAAGAACTTATCGGTAACTCTCTTTCATCGATGTAATTCAGGGAAGAATTAATTTCGAAGAAGAGACAAACACGGTCACTCCCATCAAGATGTATTGAACGAGATTTTACAGCAATCTTGATACTAACAAAACGGATATTTGTTTCAATAAAACTTTTCTATAAAATGACGTATTTTAATAAGAAAACTTCACTCAAATCAAGCTTTCCTTCACGTTATGTTTCAATGTCAAGAAACTTTAATTTAAAAGTAATAATGATAAAGGCTCTCTGGATTAAAATCAAATATAATAGAAAAGAGCATTTAGAGCCAAGCGCGGTACATGGTGCGCAAACTATTTATTATTAGTGATAAGTTAATACTAATATAAATTTCGAACGTTTCGACCCTTTATTTGGGTCATCTTCAGCGCAAATTACACTAACAAACATAAATTTAACGTCTCATGGTTATAAAATTCGTCATACAAAGTTATACATGAGTTAAAATTAAAAATTAAAATTAAAATTAGAAAAAGAGAACCGGAGGTCTCTCACATCTTTATGAACGTTGGTAATTCTTTCATGTCGTTGTGAAGGTAACTAAATTAGCGGTTGTTATGCCGAAAATCAGAGTCCGATTTATAAAACTCATATCTATACGTAATGTACAACTATAAACGGCGTTCCACATGTTGTGCAAATATATAAAATAGAGGTAATTAAAACTATTGTGTAAATGTAGGAGACCGACTCACTAGTTATTGAGATGAGTAATGACATCGATCATGAACAATAAGGTGAAAAGAAGAATAAATAACATATGGCGTGACAATAATAAAGATCAAAAAATAAAAATATGATAAGAAAAACTAGGAAAACATCAGATAAAGACTGCCCGCCGCTCGTTAGCGATGGGTCTTTTTATTATCTCCCCTTGGTTTCCCGGAAAAGGATCGTTTAGCGACAAGACCATGTATCGTGTCTCGATTTTGGCGGCAAGATCCGGATGCACGCTAAGTTCTAAGTAGGACTTCTTTGCTTGCATTTTCGCAATTTCCTTATTCCTTTTTATTTCGCTTTTAAGTAGGACTTCTACGTTGCATTTTTGCAATGTCCTTATTCCGCTTGCCCTGATTTCCGCGTTATCGCAATGAAGTGATTGCGAGGTCGCTCGGGCTTCGCGCGTGGCTCGCGTTGTCAGCGCTTTGCTTGGTCAACAATCGTAACGTGAGCTGTATTTGCGTTACACTTCGAGAGCTCGAGTCAGGCTGATCGAGGAGTCCGAACTGTTAACTCTAAGAGCCCTGGCACATAAAAAAACTTAAGCAGTAAGACTTAAGACGTAAGCGAATTGACCAATCACGGTCGAACAGTAAGGCAGCCATATTGAAACGTAAGCTGCGCTGAAAATTCCGTATAGTTGAAATTTTTAAGTCTTAAGTCTTACTACTTAAGTTTTTTTATGTGCCCGGAACCTTAGAGTATTACGTTCGCGCTGGACGCTCAGTGTTACGTTTACGCTGGATGCTTGGTGTTACATTAGCTGCGAGGCGTTCTCCCTAACAACGAGTGGGATTTGTTAAACAAAGGTGGGTTGTTGTTGTTTCGGGGCTTTCGGCTTAGAAAAACGTGTCACTCTCGGTTACGAATGAACGTTGTATTCCTGTTGTACATAATATTTCTGTGTATAAAGTTATTCTCATTTTTACGGAAGTGTCCTTTCATTGCATCTGCGCGAGTGTGAGAGAGAGAAAGGGCGACGAACGTAACAATATACATACTATATTATATGCAAGCGATATTCTATTTGCTATCTGCATATACATAATATATGTAAGCTATACTGTGTTCACGGAGAGAACGACCTCGTTCCGCGCAACTTTGGGCAAAGTGGGGATTAGGTGAGAGACTTCAGCGCGCTACTTCATTTGTACTTTATATGGCTATAAACTTGTGCAAATGGACAATTTCATTATTTTATTATTGTAATCGACAATCAGACATACTTACAATTTTTCCTTAGATTAAAGCAATCATCATTTGCGTAGAAAATTAATGACGTTACGTATCATTTACACATCATTTATGTTTCTTTAACTAGAAACTAATATCGTTCCAATTGACACATATTAACTTTATACAACTGGATATTTCGATTGATCTGTATCTCTAAAACATTTCCTAATTGTATTTTCTAAAAATATATTATTTAGAAATTTTAAAAATATCTTTCGATTTATATGTGTAACATGCAGAAATAATGTTGCAACATCTAAGAAAAGTTGCTTGTTAAAATTTGTTAAATTTTTCTCTGAAGCATTTATAGGATTAACTCACTCTTAGACTTAACAGTACGGGTTCCTCGATCAGACTGACTCGAGCTCTCGAACGTACCGCTTATATATTTATCTTCACAAAAAGTTTAGCCCACTGGTTTAGCCGCTGAGAGTTTCCAGCTTCGACTGGCGGCAATCGTTTTGTCAGTCAATCTTAGGATACCACATTTCGCAACTATCTCGCGAGAGTATCGAGCCACGCGATAACATGTCATCGGCTGGATCCAAAATAACTGTTAATACCGTTTTCTCTTCAAGTAAAGCAAATTTCTGGCCGATACAGTTTCTTGGTCCAGCGTTGAATGGAACGTAGGCATATGGATTTCTATGTTTCGAATTATCCGGAAGAAAGCGATCTGGATCGAACTTTTTTGGATCTGACCAAATTTCTGGATTTGTATGCGTTAATGAGATTCCCAATATGACTGTAGCATCTTTCGGAAGCATATAATCGGCTGAAATAAAACACATTGTTATAGACTGTATTCTGTCACACATAAAACTTTATATTGATAAACGTGTATTACTTAGGAACAACAATTTTTTCCTCAAATTAGACAACACTAACATTCCAATTTCCTGGTCCCCTCGTTTTCTGGGGATTTACCTCGATTCGGAATTAAAATAGAGAGCTCATATCAACAAACTAAAAAACAGGACCATTCCCAGGATCAACATTCTTAAAGCGATCTCAGGCATCAAATGGGGAGCATATTATGCATATGAAATCAGTTTCTATTATGTATCTCATTATAATAAAAAATCAATTTACGATGCAATATTATATGAATGAAATCTTTATCAATCTGTGTGTGTGTGTGTGTGTGTGTGTGTGTGGGTGTGTATGTGTGTGTGTGTAAAATTCAAATGTAATTCTAATTTAAAAAGTAACTGTAGTAATTTATGCATTTAAATATTTGGTAACTTAAAAGCTGTTTAATATGTTTACAGGCTATAAGAATGGAGTTAATCTCTTTGATACTGTGCGCCTTGTTCGTTGTTTTAATCCCCGCGATTATATTGACAGTGTCTTATATCACCAGTATGTTCTTCGACGAAAAATATTTCTCAATATGGTAGATTTCTTTTTGGCATGGCATTTGAATTAATGAAGTTGACGGACTATGGTGAAGAACTTTATAAATAAGATATTGCTATTATATGCTTTTACAAATATTGTTTACATATTTTTAGTAAAAAGTTTAAAAGAATTAACAACTGAAAAAAAATTTGTCATTTATTTTAAATCAGTATAATAATTAGTAAATACTGAAAATCTAATTATGTGCTTATCGCTACAGAACGCTTGCAATGGTTTGAGCAACGTATGATTGATTTTAAAGATGGAATTTTCATATTTTGGGTTGGCTTGAAACCGATGATTAATATTTATAAACCTGATTTTTTACAGGTAAGAATAAATAGAAATTATGGTAATAACATAAAATTTTATAGTATAATATTGGTCATTATGCTGCAATAATAAATTTTCAGTTATGTGATATCAATAATAAAAAGACTTGCCAAGTATACTCTAAATGTCTAATTTTGTTGAATCAGTTAGTTTTGTTTTAGATAGTTTTAGTTTTGTTGAATAAGTTCTTCCATTATAGTAATAAATTGATGGCTTATTTATCCATTTATTCACTTATTTGGCTATTAAAACAACAGTTAAATATATTTACTGGAAAAATAGATGATTTTGTTTTAACATTGAATTTGTTTTTATATTCACACAATCAAATTTACGCGGTACACAAGATCTTTTTGTTCTGTCGAGAAATATATTTTATCTGCAATATCGAATAATTGATTAATGTATCGAATACGGTTTGTTTTCATGAAATGAAGTTCATTGAGGCTCCGTTCCAATATTCACTACCAGTATTAAAAATCTATACGTTTTCAATACTGGCAGTTGATATCGGGTCGCAGCCTGAATGTGCAGTGGCAATAATGATTTTACTGCAAAAGCAAAATTCTTTCTCTTCGTCTATATGCAATCACGGATTATAATATTAGTATAATTTTGATGAGCTCGATTTCTGACATTGCATATGTAAATCAATGCAAAAAATCAAATCTTACGTGTTATTTTATATAATTGTGACAATAAATAAATGGCTTATTTTCGTAGATATTTAGATATAAGCAAAATTTTATGTCGGTATTAATTTAGGTGTATAACAAAATTAATTATTTGACTTAATATTATTTTTGAGATTATAAGAGACAATTTTATTTTTTATGGAATTTGTAAGTAATATAACATACTTTGGAAAGTTGTGGCAATAATATTAATAAATAATTATTTTGCAGAAACGACAATGGGAGTGGATGTACATGCTCAAGAAATTGAAACCGAATATACCACAACAATACATAGGTCCGAAAAATCACGAGTTACATTATTTTGTTAGTTAATAAAACGGTTAATAGCATTAATGATTAATTAAGAAGATCTTTTTAGAAATTGACAACAAAATTTGTTTGATTAATTTATATTTAATATAATAGCATAAATATGCTGTTATATTAGTTTAATGTTTTAATCGTATTTTTAGAAGTTCTAAATTAATAGTCGAGCGATTTTTTCGACCGTGGCTTTGGTCAGATTGGTTATATAACTTAGTGCCTTCAGGAAGAAAATACAATTCAGGGCTTAATATAATACATAAATTTACGAAAGAGGTACGCGCAAAAAGAAACATTAATAATACATTGTAATGTATTAAGATATCGGCAGAATTTTATTAAATTAATTATTTGCATTACTTTTTGTTGGGGTGAATTCAACAAGTTTACAACGGATAAATGATAAATTTCAGGTGATACGTAAGAGAAAGATCGCACGACAATCGTTAAACAGTTCTGCGAAATTGGAAAACGAGGATGACGAACTTGACATAGGTGTGATTATTATATTATCGTTATACATATGCTTTGATGGCTTGTGTAAATATTTTTTAAATTATTTTTATGAAATTTAGTTTGATAGGTAAGCGTAAGAGGAAAGCTTTTCTGGATTTGTTACTAGATGAGAATGAGAAGGCCGAAACTCCGTTAACTGATGATGAATTGAGGGCACATGTCGACACATTCATGTTCGAGGTGAGAGAAAAATCTTTGTAGTTTAACTTAAAATCTCTTCTTATCAGACTCGGTAATGTTATTATAACTGAGTGTTATAGAATTGTAAATGGAGATAATGATACAGGGTCACGACACAACTGCTATTGCGATAACCTGGACGCTCTTTCTTTTGGGCAATAATCTCGAGGATCAAGAAAAAGTTCATGAAGAACTCGAGAAAGTTTTCAAAGATTCAAAGATACCAGCCAGCGTAAAGGAATTGTCGCAGTTAATGTATCTCGATAGGATCATAAAAGAAACGCTCAGACTATTCCCAAGTGTACCTGGGATCTCAAGGAAACTAGCGGAAGATGTAAAGATAGGTATGATAGGACTTTATTTCTATTAATATTAAGATAAAAGAAATCTTAAGATATTTACATTAATCCGGAAATTTGTAAATCTCGCAATTAAACGATAATATTTTTATTTAAAGGATGAAGAGAATGTGTTTCTATTCAGAGAGATATCTTTTTTTATTTATTAAAGGCTAAATAAAAACGATTCAGCAAAAGACCAATAGTTTAAAATCCATTTTAGACAGTCTCTTATTTGCAACAGAAAAGAAAAAATTCCATTTACCATTTGATATTTTGCACGTGTGTGAATGTGTGTGTGTGTGTGTGTGTGTGTGTGTGTGTGTGTGTGTGTGTGTGTGTGTGTGTGTGTGTGTGTGTGTGTGTGTGTGTGTGTGTGTGTGTGTGTGTGTGTGTGTGTGTGTGTGTGTGTGTGTGTGTGTGTGTGTGTGTGTGTGTGTGTGTGTGTGTGTGTGTGTGTGTGTGTGTGTGTGTGTGTGTGTGTGTGTGTGTGTGTGTGTGTGTGTGTGTGTGTGTGTGTGTGTGTGTGTGTGTGTGTGTGTGTGTGTGTGTGTGTGTGTGTGTGTGTGTGTGTGTGTGTGTGTGTGTGTGTGTGTGTGTGTGTGTGTGTGTGTGTGTGTGTGTGTGTGTGTGTGTGTGTGTGTGTGTGTGTGTGTGTGTGTGTGTGTGTGTGTGTGTGTGTGTGTGTGTGTGTGTGTGTGTGTGTGTGTGTGTGTGTGTGTGTGTGTGTGTGTGTGTGTGTGTGTGTGTGTGTGTGTGTGTGTGTGTGTGTGTGTGTGTGTGTGTGTGTGTGTGTGTGTGTGTGTGTGTGTGTGTGTGTGTGTGTGTGTGTGTGTGTGTGTGTGTGTGTGTGTGTGTGTGTTGTTCGTGTTGTGTTGTGTTGTGTTGTGTTGTGTTGTGTTGTGTTGTGTTGTGACAATTTTTCAAATAGTTTTATTACAAACAGAATTCTATTTCGAATTATCTTGTGCAGATTGTCTAAACTATATTTAACATTATATTGTAGGTTTTGCACAAAAGCTACATTTTTTAGACTACAAAAACATTTATACTTAAAAAGTTTATCGATATAAAATTTTATGTGTTGCAGAATACAGTCTATAACAATCTCTTTTATTTTAGGCGATTATACGCTTCCGAAAGATGCTACAGTCATGTTGTTAATCTCATTAACGCATACAAATCCGGAAATTTGGTCAGATCCAAAAAAGTTCGATCCAGATCGCTTTCTTCCGGATAATTCGAAACATAGAAGTCCATATGCCTACGTTCCATTCAGCGCTGGACCAAGAAACTGTATCGGCCAGAAATTTGCTTTACTCAAAGAGAAAGCGATATTAACAGCTATTTTGAGAAAGTGGAGAGTGAAAAGTGTAAAAACAATGGATACAGTTCAATATGGGCTCACTATCACTTATCGACCGTGCGAAGAGATATTCATCCATTTCACGCCAAAGAAATAATTAATTTATCATACCATATACTCTATACACTTTTATGTATATCTTGAAATATATGGTGACGGTTTCGACGTTCTTGTCGTACAGAGGATGACATAATATAACGGATTGTAAATACCGAAATCGTAATATTGGCATATAATAATGAAATTTTATATATACTTACGTTGAGGATGAATACTTGAGGCGATACTTGTTATAATTTTTCTCGAGATATGTACTTTGAAATACAAAAATAACGAAAAATACAGAGCCATTTGAATTTTGCGATCCATCGCGATGCATTTCGACAATTACTGCAGAATACGAAATCGAATAATTAAGTATTTCGATATTCTTAAACCCGTTTTAAGCCAATATAAGACTATGCATGAAAGGTTGCATGAAAGACTGCATGAAAGCTATGTAGTAAAGACTGAGATTGCATAAGATTTGATCAATCGAAAAATCTTTATTCTATTTTTAATTAATTTAAAATCCTAATCTTAGTTTTTAATTTATATTATCTGATTTATCTATATTGTCCAATATTGAATTGATATTAAAATGGATATTAAAGGTTGTTATATATGAAATATGTAAATGCATTGGTTTAATATAAACATTTTATATTAGATAAAGTTGCAATAATAAAATATGTTAAATTGAAATAATAAAATAATTCTGCTAAATGACGTGATAATATGTCATTTTTGAATTTTAATTCATTAAAATATTTATGTATATGTATATATATCAGGTCTACCGGAAAGTTCTGTCCGTTTTTGGAATAAAACAAAATACAAATTTTTATTACCGTCAATAAACTTTATTAAATAATGTAATTGCCATTATTCGGAGAAGTATTGTCAGCGACTGGATAATTTAAATACAGCAGTCGAAGAAAAGAGGCCGGCGATGTTCAATAGGAGGAACATCATACTGCATCATGATAATGCTAGGCCACATGCTGCTTTGGGGACTCGTCAAAAAATTGCAGAACTAGGCTGGGAAATTCTGTCGCATCCACCATATTCCCCGGACTTAGCACCCTCCGACTATCACTTGTTTTTGTCTTTACAAAATTTTTTGAGGGGCAAAAAATTCAAAAATGAAGAAGATATGAAACAAGCACTGGTTCAATTTTTCGTATCAAAAGATAAAACATTTTTCGAAAATGGGATATACAAATTGCCCTCACGCTGGCAAGAAATCATTAATAATAATGGCAATTACATTATTTAATAAAGTTTATTGACGGTAATAAAAATTTGTATTTTGTTTTATTCCAAAAACAGACAGAACTTTCCGGTAGACTTAATATATACATTTATATAAAACTGATGCAATCTTATATACAAATTAATTTAAATAAACATAAAACATGTTTAGAAACATAAATGATTTGGATTTTGCATTGAATTTTGCACAAGATTGTTGAATAAAGTTAAAATCAATTCTAAAATTACTCAAGATTTAATTATTCTAATGTTTTACTAAATTTCACTTAAATCACCAATATTATTTGTTTCGATATTATAGAGGCTAGATAAAATTCTAAAGATATGATGGACATGTTTCTTGGAAATAAATAAATTTTATTTTTATTTGTTTTTTTTTAGCCACATGATTACTCCTTTTTAGCAATTATAAATAATATTAGAATAGCTTGAGATTCTCAGTGCAAGAATTATATCTTTTTCTATACAATTGCTACTACAGATTATTTCTTAAGTGATTTTATTATTTGTTTTTTTCTCATTGATGTAAGAATTTGTTTTATTACAATAAATTCAAAATTTGATGATCCAATGTAAAACATACATATAAAAATGGTATTGCATCGTTGTTGATTATTCAGGTAATCATACATTTGATAAACATTATGAGGAGTTACGAAGCGTGTGGTATGTCCGAAACTCAAATTGAATTTCTATGGCAAATATTTGCTGTAGGACACACAGAAGAGCATATGAAAACGAGTTGTCAACAATTCAGGAATTGCTCAAAACAGTGATTTATTCGACTTTAAACTTTTATCCGATAATATTGCGTATACTGATAGCTTTGATATAGATGTTTATTAATCGATTATAATTCTGCGAATTGAGGTCAAAGATTATCGGAAAATCTGAAATTTAAAATACGCATCAAGCGAGTCACGATGTTATCATTCGGCTTGAAGAGAGAGAGTACCAACATGATTTAAAATTTTACTTGAAATGTCTCGGGATTTTGTTCTATGATAAACAACTTAGTCGCCTTGCGACTAATCCACATAATATTTAATATTTTAATTCTATATTTATTACAAATGCAAACTTTGCTACGTTTTTTAATGAAAAAAATTAAAAACGCTTCGATTTATGACTTACTTGAAATAATTATGTAATTTCCTGTATGGATTGTTACAAGTGTTAAATGGTGTACGCGAATAGAATATCATTTTAGAAAAAAAATTGACATTTGTACAGCAAATGGACAAGTCGACGCGTTGGGACGTGGACGATGACGGCTTTTTCCTAGTAACTAGTGTTTCCCTTCAAGAAAACACCGGCACTACTTTCGCTGGATCCGTCTATATGAATTGAGAGGAAAGATTCTTGTGTCGCGCATTACAGAAACGAGGCCGCATCTTCAGCTACCGAAACAGTAAGATATACATCAGCGATGGTATCTTTAGCGGACTGGCTGGCATCTGTGAGCGGATAAAAGGTGAAAGTTGTTATTTTATAAATCTTGAGATGTTAATTTTTTTTTTGTCTTTTGTGAATTAGTAGCATTGCGAAAATTTGATGGATATTTTACAATGATTTTATAATGGAATTATTATCCTATCAAACGTATATCAATGTTGATGTTTTGTTTACGGAGCTGCCAAATCGAGCAAAAATAAAAAAAATGAAATTATTACGAATGATCTTTTTTTGATATGAATGTACGAGAAGTAAATAAATTATGCGCTTTTATTTCCTTTATAGAAGATTATTGATTCGTGTTTATCTGGTCGTAAAAAGCCAGCAGGTCGCGATTGTCGAATGATCTTGCATCTCTATTGCACGGTGTTCTGATCAGAGTTTTGTTCGTTGATGCTCTTTATCTGTGGCCCGAAGAATTTTTATCTGATTGAAATATTTAAGTATTAAAGCTAAATACTTAAATATTTCAACTAAAAGAATAATAACCAATTAAACGCATTTAGACTAGGCAATAATAATATTTTTCTCCTTGTAAAATTGCAATATATGTCTTGTATATTATCTAACATGTGTGTGTGCACTCATCACTACTAGAACAGCAATTACCGGTCGTAAAAATTTTCTGATGAGAATAAAGAGCAAGGATCAAGTATTTAAATTATTATCATAATCGGTTTAGCAAGTAACAATCATGATCAGCAGGGTTGCGTTCGAGAACGTCATTCTATCTTTGTTCAACTTTTAATAAATAATGAAGATAAAACGATGCTCGGTGCACATGGGTGACTTTCTCAAACGCAGCCCAGAATATGCAAGAAAATCACAGAGATTATATACATTATATCTTTACGTGAGATTATATACATTATACGTTTACGCGATGAAGATAGAGATTACACTTCACACATTGCCTGAGCTAAAGCTTATTATGTATATATTGTAACATTTCTTAAGTATGCGTGCTTTACAATTATTACTTAAATATACTATGTATATGCAAACGGTTATTGTTTCAATCAGTTTTTGTCACATATTTCATTGTTATCAAAAGTTACTTCACAATACAGCATTCTTCCAATTGTGCAAAAACACTTCAAACGCTTGCAAGGAGAAATCATATAAGATAAATGATTCGACTTCGTACATTGCATTGTGTGAATTTTTATATATATCTGATTCGAGTAGCGCAAAGCGAGAATGAGACTCAAACAATGAACATTAAAATAGCAGTATCATTTTGCGATTGAATCTTGAATCGAGAAGAAGTAAGAGCAATTATATAAGCATCTATTCTCCTCCCCTCTCTTTTTCTTTTAGTTATTTTATTATATTTAATTATATTACATTTCTATGTACAAAGCATGATAAATTATAATACGTAATAAGTGATGAAGCAGTGATATCTGCGAAAAGTGTCAAATATCTTGGTAAAACATCATTGTTTGAACATTAATTGCTTCGACATAACAGTAAGTATCGAAATCTTGCATTTTTTTCAGTATAATTTAGTTAAAACTCGTGGTTTTGCTTTTTATTTGTTTCAAGACACAAAGTAATTCACGCGAAGTTAAAATGTGATTTAATAAAAAAACTCATGAAACAAAGTACGGGCGGATATTTTTTGAGGAGAGATCAATCTTTGCTATCTCGATTCTTTAAATCCTATTATATAAAATTAAGATAAGTAATCATTCGGAAACAAAATTAACAGTGTATATTCAAAATTTTACGGATCATAATTCTTTGAAACTCGGTTATATACGTATATGTCAATTAAACAGTAATGATGGAGCGCTTACATTGTTGCGCAAATGTATGTGTGTTTGATCAAAAATTTGAAATTCAATATTGCTTTAATATTTTGTAAACACCATATATATCATATATTTAAATTATTGATTCGTGTTTATCTTAAAAGGTCGTAAAAAGCCAGCAGGTCACAGTTGTCGAATTTTCTCGCATTCTATTGCACAGCGTTTTGATCAGACTGTTGTTCGTAGATACTTTTCACCTGTGGAGAATTTTCACCTACGTCGCGCGTCGCTACGCATCGATATGTTAATCTCTTTGCCGCCTGTTAAATACAACATCAACGAGCCATGTTGGTTTGATAATAAATAAGTAATAAATTATTTCGTTATCGTTTATTACAAACACTTATCAATCATAAATAAAAACCAAGGCCAATTGGAGCGCGGACGCGATACTTAGAGCGTGAACAACAATTATTATCTTTCTTTAGGAATACATTAACTATGCGTTACAAATAGTTCAAACGTTTCGACCCACTTCGAGTCCTGTTCAATGAAATTCGGATAAAAAGATTAAAAACTAAAAAGATACAAACGGTAAATCCATCTAAAGCATAGTGACGTAATGATAAATATGAATGGATAATACGGCGCAATAAAATTATACATTATAGTTTAACGCGCTTCCAATATGTGTACACACCATTCGATGGAACAAAAAGAAATAATTTCGATCCTATTAATTATCAGATTTATCACACGAATAATAGGTTCTCGTTATGAATAATATGATGGTCTTTTGTCGAATAGAAGAAGACGCCAAATTATTCATAACGAGAACCTATTATTTGCATGGTAAATCTGATTATTAATAGGACCGAAATTATTTCTATAATAATGGATTCTATAATGGATAATAATTCCATTTAGATTTGCCGCTTGCGTCTTTTTAATTCTTAATCTTTTTATCCGAGTTTCATTGAAAAGGAACCGAAGTGGATCGAAATGTTTGAACTATTTGTAATGCATAGTTAATGTATTCCTAAAGAAAGATAATAATTATTGTTCACGCTCTAAGTACAGTGTCCGGGTTTTAATTGACCTAGGTTTTTTATTTATTATTAATTCTTATTCATCATTTGAGCTTCCCTAACTACTTAATTTTTTAATTCTATTAACTTATTCAAATACTTATATTCTCTTATCGTAATACGTACGCGATTTTTATTGTAATATACTATCTTTTTTTAGTTCAAATATTTAAGTATTTAAGCTAAATACTTCAATATATTTTAACTAAAAAAATAATAAACAATTAAGCGCATTTAGACAATAAAATGCGCTTAATAAATGTAACATTGCAATATACGTATTGTATATTATCTAACACATGTGTGTGCATACATCACTACTGAAACAATAATTTAACAGTAATTACCGGTTGTAAAAAATTTTCTGTCAAGAATAAAGCAAGAATCAAGTATTTATAAATTATTATCGTAACCGATTTGGCAACTAAGAACCATGATCAGCTGAATACGCAAGAAGATCACAATAGTGAAGTTATATACATTATGTCATTACACGACATAAATAGAGATTATTATATATACTATTACTTATTGTTAGATATACTATTTATATGCAAACAATTATCGTATTTATCGGTTTACATCTTGTATCTTATTGTTATCAAAGGACAGTTCACACAAAACGGCATATTTTTAATCGTACAGAAACATTTCAAATGCTTGCGAGGAGAAATTCTATAAGATAAGTGATCCGGTTTCGTTGTATATATTACATTGTGAGTATTTATATATTGCTGGTTCGAGTAGCGCAAAGCGAGAATTGAAAATAAAAATAAGATAAAAGATAATAAAGATTAAGACTTGAATGATAAAGATTAAGATGCATCATTTCGTGATCGAATCTTGAGTCGAGAAGAAGTAAAAACAATTATATAATCTTCTGCTTTAAAAAAAAAAGTTATTCTAAAACATTTTTTTTAAAGCATCTATTCTTCTCCTCTCTCTTTTTCTCGGTTATTTTATTTTTATTATATTTAGTTATACTATATTTATATATAAAGCATGATAAATTATGATTTATAATTAGTAGTGAAGCGCAGCGATATTTGCTAAAAGTGACAAATATTTTGACAAAGCATTATTGTTTGCTCCGACGTAACGAACAGTAAGTACCGAAATCTTGCATTTTTTCAGTATCATTTAGATAACATTCGTGGTTTCGTTTTTTACTTTTTCAAGACACAAAGTAATTCGTGCAAAGTTAAAATGTAATTTAATAAAAAAACTCATAAAACAAAGTACGGACGGATACTTAATTTCGCAAATAATTCTTTGAAACTCGGTTATATACGTATATTTCAATTAAACAGTAATGATGGAGCGCTTATATTATTGCGCAAATGTACGTTTGATCAAAAATTTGAAATTCGATATTGCTTTAATATTTTGTAAACACCCATATATATCATATCTTTAAATTATTGTTAAACAAACTGAAAATTGTGTAAATTAGAAACTTGCACATTACTTCCTCACCATTTTATCTCACAAAGCTTAAGCTCCTTAAAGCAAGCGGGTTTTTCAATCTTTGCTTCCTCATAAAGGATGTGAGCGAAATAAAAAGATAAAGAAGCTATATGCTATTTTCTAATTTACACACTTTTTTATTTTTATATAATCGTTATAAATTATACATTTTCAGAAATGTAAAAACTCATTTAAGAAACACTTAATTCACTTTATTATAAGAAAAGATAACACAAGAAACATTGATAAACAGTTTAAAAGAACGGAGCTGTCAGTAATGCATTCTAATGACTTGATAGCTGTCTCAATACTAATATTCTGTTGTTGACCAAAACACTTTTGCACGTCGTCCTGGAAATCATCTTCACTTTTAGCGTCTTTAATGATACTCTATTTATGTAAAAAAATTTAATCCGATATCTCAAAATTTGCGAAAATTGCAACGTGTACAAACATTTTTCAAAAAATTCAAAATTTTATAAAAAATGAACTTTTTCACCGATCCTCATCAAATCCAATACCAACCATCCTTTAATAATATTCTAGCCATATAAAAAAAATTATCCAGATATCTCAAAAATTGCGGAAGTTAGAGGTTGGACAAACATCCCGTACATACAATACATACATTTTTTAGGAATATGATTTTTTGACGTTTTGGAACATTCTGAACACATTGGCATAAAAAAATTTTGTCACAAAAACAAAGCTTCCTCTATGAGGAAGCAAACAAGAATAATTATACGTTTTAAACCGCAAAACTTTTTAAAGATCTCAATGAAATACGGTGGAAAAATAAAATATAAATAATTTATTGCGATTTTCGTGAATCTTTCGATCAATGAACACAGATTCCAAATTTGGACGAGTTACATAGAAATAATCAATAAATGTTTTGCCGACAAAATATTATCAATCACATTAATTTTATATTCAATTTTCATCGATGATATGTATTTATATACACATTATATCCAATCTTCTTTAATAAAGTATCTTTATAAAATTTTCTGAGTTAGTGAAGATAATAATGATATAAACATCGTGTCAATGAAATATTTGTCAATGTGTGTGTGTAAAATTTCAATGTAATTCTATTTTAAAAAGTATTTATAATAATTTATGCATTTACATATTTGGTAACTTGGGCTGTTTAATATGTTTACAGGCTATAAGAATGGAGTTAATCTCTTTGATACTGTGCGCCTTGTTCGTTGCTTTAATCCCCGCGATTATATTGACAGTGTATCATCAGTATGTTCTTCGACGAAAGCTGAAAAATATTCCTCAATATGGTAGATTTCCTTTTGGCGTGGCATTTGAATTAATGAAGTTGACGGACTATGGTGAAGAACTTTATAAATAAGATATTGCTATTATATGCTTTTACAAATATTGTTTACATATTTTTAGTAAAAAGTTTAAAAGAATTAACAACTGAAAAAAAATTTGTCATTTATTTTAAATCAGTATAATAATTAGTAAATACTGAAAATCTAATTATGTGCTTATCGCTACAGGACGCATGCAATGGCTTGAGCAACGTATGCTTGATTTTAAAAATGGAATTTTTATTTTTTTTGTTGGCATGAAACCGTTCATTAATATCTATAAACCTGAATTTTTAGAGGTAAGAATGAAAAGAATCTTACTAATAGTATAACAAAATCTTATAGTAAAGTATCGGTTATATTTTTTGCGATGTAAATGTGTGTGTATAAATAGTAATTTATAATATCGTAAGAAAACGAAACTTTTTCTTAATAGTAATAGAAATAGAAATACAGTAAACTTTTATAAACATATTATTATAAATTATCAAAATGTTTTTTGATGTAATAGGGAAAAAGAATTTTGTTAATGGTCAGTAATACAATTGCTGTTATTGCATATATAAAAAATATGTCCATATTTTGCTATTATAATGAATTATTTAATATTATAACAAAATAAAGAAACAAATTAAATATTAGAAATTAAATATGACAAATTTAACAAATAAAAATTTTATTAAATTAAGAATTTGTTAAATTTAACGAATTTAAGAAATTTAATATTACAAGTTTAATGTTACAACAAAACTTCTTTTTTTCGATGAAATAGAAAAATTTTTGCTGATTATATTTATTTGTAAAAATATAAATTTACTGTTAAAGTAAAATAATTTATTCCTAATAATTGCTTTTAGCCATTCATTGTTTTGGTGATTGTAGAATAAACAGTAATTTATTATTTTAGAAAACAATTTTATTTGTGTGTATTGTATCGTATCGAGTTTGTATGTGTTGTGCATGTGCATATAGTGTCGATAAATCTCAATACTGTTTATTTGAAAAGACTCTCTTGTTTGATGATTATTTGAACTTGCTTGATTTTTATTTGAAAAGATAATTCGCTTGATGATCTTTGCATCTTATAAAGAAAGAAAAATATGCAGACTCAGCGGATGATATTTCACATCGCCGAAGTAAATTGAGATCTATTATAATATTGACAATAAAAAAAAGATTTTTTTATTAGGAAAAGCCACCCTGTATATATATATATATTCTTGCATCTACTATATTATATCTGCGTCATTAAAAAAACTGAATCGCCTCTCGAGTGAGATATTTCACGGTAAACCTTATATTCCTCAATTATATATTCCAAGTTAATTCAACGATCTAGTCAATTATCGGTTTCATATTTAGAATATAAATAAAAATGATAAAATAGAATGTCTTTTTCTACTGGTACATCAGGAAAAATGTAATTAACGATACATGAAAAAATAAATCGTAAATATGGAATAAAAGTTTTGCATATGAAACTCTGTTTTTGAAAAAATTAGAAATATGAAAAAAGATATCCTATTTAACATAAATGTGATAAATTATTACGCGCACGGTTATATTCTTTTTAAACACATTTTTACAGATTATTTTACCCAGCACCGTAAATATCGAGAAAGGATTTCCTTATCATTTGATGGAATCTTGGTTAGGCAAAGGGCTTTTACTTTCTACAGGTAAACGCATAAACTCTTTTACAACTATTTTTAATACTTCATTAAAGATGAAAAGTACATTGCAGCTTATACCAGATTATGCGTTTTTGATATATGGTTATTCGCGAAAGCATTTAGAACAAATTACAAGAAAACAGAAGAGTAAAATTTCACTCTAATGCAACTACGTAAATTTTTGTATATATTTACACCTAACAAAAAATGAGATATTTTTTTCGTGTTCTTATCTTTGTGTGATTACTTGTGTAACTGATTTTACATATTATTAATTATTCATATTAATTGGCACGCTTTAAAACGTTAGTCAGTTGTTTGTGGAATTTTCTTTACACTACAAATATTTGGTAGCGATATGCAAAAAAAAAACAAAACTAAAATAAAATATAAAATTGTATAATAAAATGTTCTTTTTCATTTTTATACTAATTTTTGCGCACTTATATTCTTTATGTCTCGTACAATTTTTTTAAGACGTAAATGTATTGTTGATTGAACTGCTTCAGGAAAACAATGGAATCATGATAGAAAACTCATCGGGCCGACGTTCCATTTTAGTATATTGGATCAATTTGCCGTGGTTATATCCGAAAAAGCAGAGATTCTGACAAAATGTCTTGAGAGAGAAATAGCAAAGAACACAGGAAAAGCTATCAATATTTTTCCGTTCGCTAACAATGTTGCTCTCGACATTATATGTGGTAATAAACATATATATATATCACATCATTATAATATATAATATGTCTTGTAGACAAAAGTATCGCTGACACAGTATATTTTGTGCTGCAATAACAAATTTTCAGTTACATGATATGAATAATAAAAAGATCTGTCAAGTACTATAAATTTTAATTTTGCTGAACCAATATATAAGTTCTTTCGTTATAATAATAAATTGATTGCCTATTTATTTATTTATTCATTTATTTCGCTATTAAATCAACACTTAAAAATATGTTTGCTAGAGAAATAGATGATTTTGCTTTAACATTGAATTTATTCTCTACAGTCAAATTTAATCGGCACACAAGATCATTCTATTCTGTTAGTATAATTTCGATGATCTCGATTTCCGACATTGTATATGTATACCAACGCAGAAATCAAATCTTACGTGACATTTTTTATATAATTATGAGAATAAATATATGACTTATTCTCGTAGATATTTAAATATAAGCAAAATTTTATATCAGTTTCGGTATATAAAAATTAATTATTTGACTCAATATTATTTTCGAGAGT
Source organism: Formica exsecta (assembly GCF_003651465.1). NCBI lineage: Eukaryota > Metazoa > Arthropoda > Insecta > Hymenoptera > Formicidae > Formica > Formica exsecta. The sequence continues at coordinate 46,348 of NW_021848400.1, forward strand.
TATAAGTATTAATTTTATTCTTTTATGGAATTTGTAAAGAATATAGCATACATTGACAAGCAAGTTATGGCGATAATAATAATAAATAATTATTTTGCAGAGACGGCAATGGGTGTGGATATACATGCTCAAGAAGTTGAAACCGAGTATACCACAACAATACATAGGTTCGAAAAGTCACGAGTTACATTATTTTGTTAGTAATAAAATAGTTAACAGCATTAATGACTTATTAAGAAGATCTGTTTAAGAATTAACAACAGAATTTGTTTGATTAATTTATATTTAATATACTTAATAGCATTAATATGTTATTATATCAGTTTAACGTTTTGATCGTATTTTTAGAAGTTCTAAATTAATAGCCGACCGATTTTGTCAACCGTGGCTTTGGTCAGATTGGTTGTATAACTTAGTGCCTTCAGGAAGAAAATACAATTCAGGACTTAGCAAAATACATAAATTTACGAATGAGGTATGCGCAAAAAGAGACGCTAATAATACATTGTAATGTATTAAGATATCGGCAGAATTTTATTAAATTAATTGTTTACACAATTTTTATTGGGATAAATTCAACAAGCTTACAACGAATAAATGATAAATTTCAGGTGATACGTAAGAAAAAGATTTCACGACAATCGCGAAACAGTTCTGTCAAATCGGAAAACGAGGATGACGAACTTGATATGGGTATGATTATTAAATTATTAAATTATTGTTATATATATGCTTTGATGGCTTGTATAAATATTTTTTAAATTATTTTTGTAAAATTTATTTTGTTAGGTAAGCGAAAGAGGAAAGCTTTTCTGGATCTGTTACTAGATGAGAATGAGAAGGCCGAAACTCCGTTAACTGATGATGAATTGAGAGCACAAGTCGACACATTCATGTTCGAGGTGAGAGAAAAATCTTTGAAGTTTAACATAAAATTTCTTCTTATCAGACTCGATAATGTTATTATAACTGAGTGTTATAAAATTGTAAGGACATATAATGATACAGGGTCATGATACAACTGCGGTTGCGATAACCTGGACGCTTTTTCTTTTGGGCAATAATCTCGAGCATCAAGAAAAAGTTCATGAAGAACTTGAGGAAGTTTTCAAAGATTCAAAGATACCAGCCAGCGTAAAAGAGCTGTCGCAATTAAAATATCTCGATAGGATTATAAAAGAAACGCTTCGATTCTATCCAAGCGTACCTATGGTCTCAAGGAAATTAGCGGAAGATGTAAAAATAAGTATGTCAGGACTTTATTTATATTAATATTAAGATAATAGAGATCCCTAAATATTTACATTAATTTGTAAATTTGTAAATCTTGCAATTGAGCTGTAATATTTTTATTTAAATGATGAAGAGAAAATATGCTTATGTTCAGAGAAATCTTCTTTTCTTAGTTATTAGAGGCTAAATAAAGGCGATTCTGCAAAACATCAATAGTTTAAAATACATTTTAGATGGTCTCTAATTTGCGATATAATTCTAGAAAAAATTCTATTTTTCATTTTATACTCCGCGTGTATGTGTGTGTGTATCAATTCTTCAAATATTATTATTACAAATAAAATTCTATCACTAATTATCTTATCAAATCATCTAAAGTAGATTTAACATTATAATATGGATTTTACACAAATATTCCATTATTTAGACAACAAAAATATTTACATTAAAAAATTTATCAATATAAAATTTTATGCGTGTGTGTCAGAATACAGTCTATAACAATCTGTTTTATTTTAGATGATTATACACTCCCGAAAGGTGCTATAGTCGTATTGCAAATCGCTATAACGCATATAAATCCGGAAGTTTGGCCAGATCCAAAAAAGTTCGATCCAGATCGCTTTCTTCCGGATAATTCGGAACATAGGAATCCATATGCCTATATTCCATTCAGCGCTGGACCAAGAAACTGTATCGGCCAGAGATTTGCTTTACTTGAAGAGAAAACAATATTAACAGCTATTTTGAGAAAATGGAGAGTGAAAAGTGTAAAAACGGCGGATGCAGTTTCATACGGAGCCACTCTCATTTTCCGACCAAGCGAAGACATATACATTCATTTCACGTCAAAGAAATAATCAATTTATCAGCAAATGTCTATTTTTCTTTATCGTGCGCAATTTTTATAATCTTTTTCGATTATACGGAATTTGAATGTTTTCATGTTATTGTCATTGTGCATATAGTGTACATATTATATGTACACGATACACTTTTATACATAGTAATTAAGGAGTGATACGATGAGTTATACGTTTAATTATTACGAAATATCGAGCAAATATGTAGCGTTAAACATTGCATATAGTCAAGAGTAAAAAGAACATAAATGATTTGTGAACATTTTTTTTCCTACGCAAATGTCATTGATTGTTTTAATCGCAACATATCAATAATATATATCACAAAAATGAAAGCAGATGACAAGCACACAGATTTAAATTGCTATGATAACCATAATAAATTTAAATTTAATTAATTTGTAGAAACTGGATTAGTATGTTACTTACATTTTCTTTCTCTCTTTGGAAATCTGTCTTGTAATTTATATGTACATTATCTACAAGTGAATCTTCGAAGAAAATACGATTTATGCACAAATTCTAAATTCCGCAAAAATTCATAATTCGGAAAAATATCAAGAAAGTCAGATTGGTGTGTATTCTCTAGATTCGCTACCGCGTTGCTTTTTACCGCGCGGCAAACCTTTCCGCGTCCTGTATGTGGGAGCCATTACTCAATGCGGAACACAGCCTGTATTATTGTAATTGTAATGTATCGACAATCAGTCGTACCAATCTTCAATCATCGCTTTGCGTAGCACATGTCTCTGAATATTTCGTCAGAGAGAAGTCTGAGAAGGACTATGCTGCCGTTTCTCATAAGACGTTTTTTCTAGCTTATACAGTAACGTTAACTAGATCCATTTTAGAGCCGACGGAATTACATGGCCAGGTTCACTTTTTAGTGCCACGGTAAAACAATCGATCGTGGTACATGTTAGATCCATAAATGTCAAAATTGCAAAGAAATATTATGAATTTATTAATGTTTAATTAGCTGCGCGTGATGTTTTGCCATTCTAGTATATATTACGGACAGCGATAATAAGTTATTATTGAAGTATTTTTATATGCGCATATAAAATAAAATAAAATTTTTTTAAATTAATTTTCTTAATCTTTTTTCTAATTTTTAGATACAATGTGTCGAAAATATTTACAATAAATTCTGCTTTTACTTTTTTATTATTCTTGTATTTTTATTTAAATGATGAAGAGAAAATATGCTTATGTTCAGAGAAATCTTCTTTTCTTAGTTATTAGAGGCTAAATAAAGGCGATTCTGCAAAACATCAATAGTTTAAAATACATTTTAGATGGTCTCTAATTTGCGATATAATTCTAGAAAAAATTCTATTTTTCATTTTATACTCCGCGTGTATGTGTGTGTGTATCAATTCTTCAAATATTATTATTACAAATAAAATTCTATCACTAATTATCTTATCAAATCATCTAAAGTAGATTTAACATTATAATATGGATTTTACACAAATATTCCATTATTTAGACAACAAAAATATTTACATTAAAAAATTTATCAATATAAAATTTTATGCGTGTGTGTCAGAATACAGTCTATAACAATCTGTTTTATTTTAGATGATTATACACTCCCGAAAGGTGCTATAGTCGTATTGCAAATCGCTATAACGCATATAAATCCGGAAGTTTGGCCAGATCCAAAAAAGTTCGATCCAGATCGCTTTCTTCCGGATAATTCGGAACATAGGAATCCATATGCCTATATTCCATTCAGCGCTGGACCAAGAAACTGTATCGGCCAGAGATTTGCTTTACTTGAAGAGAAAACAATATTAACAGCTATTTTGAGAAAATGGAGAGTGAAAAGTGTAAAAACGGCGGATGCAGTTTCATACGGAGCCACTCTCATTTTCCGACCAAGCGAAGACATATACATTCATTTCACGTCAAAGAAATAATCAATTTATCAGCAAATGTCTATTTTTCTTTATCGTGCGCAATTTTTATAATCTTTTTCGATTATACGGAATTTGAATGTTTTCATGTTATTGTCATTGTGCATATAGTGTACATATTATATGTACACGATACACTTTTATACATAGTAATTAAGGAGTGATACGATGAGTTATACGTTTAATTATTACGAAATATCGAGCAAATATGTAGCGTTAAACATTGCATATAGTCAAGAGTAAAAAGAACATAAATGATTTGTGAACATTTTTTTTCCTACGCAAATGTCATTGATTGTTTTAATCGCAACATATCAATAATATATATCACAAAAATGAAAGCAGATGACAAGCACACAGATTTAAATTGCTATGATAACCATAATAAATTTAAATTTAATTAATTTGTAGAAACTGGATTAGTATGTTACTTACATTTTCTTTCTCTCTTTGGAAATCTGTCTTGTAATTTATATGTACATTATCTACAAGTGAATCTTCGAAGAAAATACGATTTATGCACAAATTCTAAATTCCGCAAAAATTCATAATTCGGAAAAATATCAAGAAAGTCAGATTGGTGTGTATTCTCTAGATTCGCTACCGCGTTGCTTTTTACCGCGCGGCAAACCTTTCCGCGTCCTGTATGTGGGAGCCATTACTCAATGCGGAACACAGCCTGTATTATTGTAATTGTAATGTATCGACAATCAGTCGTACCAATCTTCAATCATCGCTTTGCGTAGCACATGTCTCTGAATATTTCGTCAGAGAGAAGTCTGAGAAGGACTATGCTGCCGTTTCTCATAAGACGTTTTTTCTAGCTTATACAGTAACGTTAACTAGATCCATTTTAGAGCCGACGGAATTACATGGCCAGGTTCACTTTTTAGTGCCACGGTAAAACAATCGATCGTGGTACATGTTAGATCCATAAATGTCAAAATTGCAAAGAAATATTATGAATTTATTAATGTTTAATTAGCTGCGCGTGATGTTTTGCCATTCTAGTATATATTACGGACAGCGATAATAAGTTATTATTGAAGTATTTTTATATGCGCATATAAAATAAAATAAAATTTTTTTAAATTAATTTTCTTAATCTTTTTTCTAATTTTTAGATACAATGTGTCGAAAATATTTACAATAAATTCTGCTTTTACTTTTTTATTATTCTTGGAACAAAAGTATCAAGCATTTTAAAGAATATCAAATTATGCTTTTTATTTATATAACATTTTATTATTAATTAATTTATTATTAATTATATTATGTAATTAAAAGTTTAAATTTACATAAATCTTAAAAGGAGAAAGTTTATATATACAAATTATCTTAATTTTCTAAATCATATAATCCCGAAAAGTAGATCA
>NW_021848400.1:51852-54945 GCF_003651465.1 Formica exsecta
TTAATTATATTATGTAATTAATTTTTTGATTTATAAATTTAGTTAGATCCGGTAGAGTGTATCGATATACATTAATATACAAATTTATAAAAGCATAAGTAATTAAAACAATAAGATAATTAATACTACAAATCTTTTGAAAATAAACACATGACAATAAATATACGTTCCGCTTAAAGCTATTTTCGCTTAAAAAACAAGATTTTCTGCCTTCATTTGTCTACTAAACGCTTCGGAGCAAACATAGTATCTAACGGAGTTTTATTGAATATATAAAAACTTTTATAAAATTTTTATATTTTATATTTTTTGAACGTAATTTTGCTTGTTAAATAAGATTTTTGCAAATGAAATAACATAAAAAAAACCGCAACATTATTCAGATAAATTTTAATTAGATAATAAAATAAAAATAAAATTTTTTTTTTTATCTAAATAAAAATTATCCGAATTATATCGTGTTTTTGATGTCATTTTAATTAAAAATCTTATTAATCCATTAAAATTATGTTCAAAAATTACTTTTTAAAATAAAACATAAATGTTTTAGTTTTTATTACATAAGATTTTTGAATATTATAAATACATTATTATAGGTAAGTAAAGGTCTCCGATGTCATCGAAAGTGAGAGCGAAAACGAGTAAAGAGCAAGAAAGATGACGTATCATCAAAGAATTCCGAAGTCTCTTACACGTGAGAGGCTTATTCCTTTATTATATATAGTATTTCACGAGTATATATGTGTCATATTACCATAGAAAATAAAACTTTTATATTTTGCATTTTATCTGTTTGAAAATAATTTTTACGGATTAATGATATTTTTGCGATTAAAATGATATCAAACACGACATAAACCGAATAATTTTTAGTTATATGTAATCAAAATTTTTATTATTAGTTTAGTTAAAAATTATCCGATTTATATTGTGTTTGATGTCATTTTAATCGCAAAAAACTCATTAATCCATTAAAATTATTCTCAAACCGGTTGTATACAAGTAAGAACCTCTCTTAAAGTAAGTATCGAAGTGACACAAATCTAACCGTTTTATGTTGTGTTTGATGTCATTTTAAACGCAAAAATCTCATTAATCTATTAAAATTATTTTCAAACCGATAAAATACAAATAAGAATCTCTCTTAAAGTAAGAATCAAAGTGAAAGAAAAATTAATATCTAAATTATAATATCGTTTTGTTGCGATCCTTACGAATAATAATGATTTTTCTATCAATACTTAGAATAAAGATATTTTGTCCCATGCTTTATCGTTTGACTTTTTGACGATTTAAATATGATTCGGATTAAGAACGCGCAATAAAATAGTTGAATCGCAGGTTCGAAAAATTAACATAACGATAAGCTTTGTGATATATTAATCCTTTATTAAATAATTGATCTATAATTTAAAATTTTAAAATACTTGTATAATTTAATATTCCGCTCGTGTATGTACGTCATAGTACGCACAATATTTTCGGCCGCGAATTATCAATAACATGGTATTCGGCCTTGCTTCGGTGGCGTAAACATTAGCGCGCTATTGTTTACATGTTACGGTCTTGTTATCATTCGCGCGGCAACAATTGAATAGGACTGTAATAGTGCGAGACGCTACGTCACAAATTCCTTTTGTACAATACTTATTATTGTTATTGTCATTCACGCGACGACACTCGAACAGAAAGGTAGTGATGTGAGACGCTCCGTCAAATTTCTTTTCCACACGCGATCGCGTCAACTATCGGGGAATAATTTGCTTGTCGCGTCGTCGGTGCCGTCATCGTGCCGCGGACGGCTTTCGCGTCTTTCGCGTCGCGTGTCACCACAGCATTGCCACGAGTTTTTTATATAAAAGCTATAATTGTAAAAGTTTCCACTTTTAGATTATAGCTTTTATATGAAATTATAATATTAAAGTAGTTTTTTTTCTAAACTTATAAAATTATTTTATTTATTTGATTATTATTATATGCATCGAATATAAAATTCAATGCGTATAATAAGATTTTTGAAATATTAATTATTTTGAGCGTTGTGCTACAATTTGCATCTTCTATTTGTATATTACAGATCAACGTAGCGATCCTGACATCCTGAGAGGAGAAGGGAGGCCTAGGAGAGGCATCCTGCATCGGCGGAGCAACCCAAGGGTGAGTATTTATTATTTGTATATTGGTTGTTAAAAATCGCGTACTAATTCAGTACGCGCATTAATTCAGTCTCATTATTTGAATGAATTAAACAAGAGAAATTTAGAAGGAAAGACTTTTACATCTGATAAATGTTTCTATTATTTAAAAAAACAGCCTTTTTAAAATTTATAAAATTGTGGCGTATGTATGTGTCTGATTATTATCGTATGCATCGGATATAAAATTTGTATAATTATAATTTTTTGAAATATTAATTATATTTTGGGCGCTGCTATAATTTGGACTTTATATTTGTATGTTACAGACAACGTAGCCTCAAGTCCAACAACTCCGCTGTTGCGCATCAGTGCCGGTGAGTGACAAACTTTTATTTAATTTTATAGTAACGGATTTGTAGAGATTGTAGATGTAAATTGTAGATTATAGATTGTAGATTGTAGATTGTAGATAAATCTGTTTTTTTTAAATGGATGAGCTAAAACAAATCAAGTTGAATAACTTTTAATAAATTTCTTTTGATATGCATTGCATCTATTGCAAAAGTAAATTAAAGTCTAAATTAAAGAAGAAAGATTATAGAAAAGATTTTTTCCAATTTGTAGATTTTAACTGATTTATTGAATAAAGAACGCTAGTAATTTTATTAATTATATAATTTTATAATTAATTACGTGTGATGGCAACTTATTTTTATAACGCGCGCCAATCTTATCCTAATTTCTTATAGCTCATCCATATCGTAGAATTTGTTTGTAGGCATCGTAAATTCTATAAAATATGTATTTTTTTGTAAATTACATGAAAAATTACCAAAAGAACACGTATAATGACAATATATAGAAATTAGTTCAATTAACATATATATATTTGTTTCTAAAGTATGTATTGTAAAAATATTCTCACACACATAAATTTAACCGTGTGTGTTTTCGT
>NW_021848400.1:55112-67091 GCF_003651465.1 Formica exsecta
TTACATATATGTATATATTTGTTTGTAAAGTATGTATTGTAAAAATGTTCTCACACACATAAATTTAACCGTGTGTGTTTTCATATCAAAGAGTCGTTGATAAAATCGGGAAACTTTATATATATTTTATATATATTTTAAACTTTACAAATTTTACAAATATATATAATTCTTTGGTATTAAAAATATCGAATAAGAATGTGAAGATTCGATTAAACTAACGGTTAAATATTAATTTCTCATTCACGAAATTTAACGATTATTCTCGATATTGCAGAATCGCGAATAAATTAGTACGAATTTTATGATTTATTTTCAATTGATTCATATATTTACAAATTCCGTATTGCAATCAAATATTCGTTAAATAAATTAATAAATTACACTGCGAAAACACCATATTTTTTCCGCGTTTTTTCCGTTCTTTCGCGATTGCTGTCCCTCTCGTCGGGTGAACGTTAATAAAGTTGTTTGGTTCGTACCGGCAAGTAGTCGAAACGATTTTTATCGTGGAGAATTATTTCTTCTTAGTTTTTGTAAGATCCATCTGCGACGTCTAGTTCGGTGCTTTGTTGAAAATTGGGGATTTTCGTTGCAGGATTGGAATTAATCTTAGGTTTTCTTGGCGATTCCTGAAAGTAATGGTTTTGGTAGTAATACAACGATGAGCGCCACACGCCTCTTTAAAGTCGAATTAAGAAATTAATATAAACAGTATATATTTTTTTAGAAGAAAAATATATTTTCTTCTCTTAAAAGTGTTCTTCTATCACTATTAATATTAATATCATTATTGTTTTTATGAAAAAGGAAGACTTAATAGTAGATTAAATATGGATATAGCTATTATGTATAGATTTATATATTCTTAGTTATTTCTAATTGCTATCAGTTTGTCTATTTTTGTTGACTTTTTTGATAAAAAAATTATGGTTACGAACAAATATATTTTAATAATTAACTATTAATTAATATAATTTTTGGTTTTTGTTGAGAAACTATTTCTAGGCACTTGGGATATTAACATCAGTTATCTCTATAAAAGGCAATAACGCGATTTTTTATAACAATATTTTAAGGCTTATAAGACCCATTTTATCCTGTTAAAACGGCCATCCGCGAGATAGAATATACATATATCTTATTGTTGATCGCGACATTTGTATAAAATCGCGTATTGGAAAATAAATCGAGCAGTGGATACTATATTACAGATCTCGAATGTCTGTCAAAATATTTTTGCATAAAATAATAGTAATTATATCTCACGCGCGTATGTGTTTGAGCTTCGATTATTATAGAAATTACACGTATCGCAATCGAATATTATAAATATCGTCGATTTATTTATTCGCGTTTGCTCGCGAATTTTAAATCGCAATTTAGTTTATAATTTAATCGTTGATTTATGTCGAATCTTTGTCTATCTTTTCGCGTCTTGAATATTTTCTTTGAAAGTCTGCATAAATGCGCTAGTAGTGCAAATTCTTTTTCTTCTACAATTAAAAGACGATTGATAACTTTATTAACGACTCTTTTGATCGCGATTATTTACATTTTATAAAACTTATTAGGCTTTATAATTGTATGTTGATTATTAAGAATAAATATCACGTAATTAATCGTTACTAAAAATTTATCTATTCTAAAAATTTCTAGTAAATTTTTTATTATACGTATATTTTGGATATTTTCGTGTAATTCCGTATGTAATAAATTATTTTGTATTAAATTTCAAATTATATTTTGTATTCAATTTCTGATTATATTTTGTATTATATTTTGTATATTGTTAAATATTTTGTATATTAAATTTATTATATCATTTGTTGTATCATTTATTGTGTATTAAAAAAAAAAAAAATAAAAAAAATTGCCCTAACCTGAGAAATAAAAAAGAGGAAAACTGTCCTCACACATTTTTCCTCCTCGATGGTATCTCCACCTTAACGAAGGCATTTGCCTTAATAGCTCTCCAAGCGATCAAACTTGCTTCACTCAAAAACGCTATTAGTTACCGGTAGGGTCACCCATGCCGGACAGGTCGAAGGGGAAGAGTCAGACTAAGAGAGATAATGTAGTTATATTTTTATATTAATATTTTTAAATAAAATGAAAATAAAAAATAAAAAAACAATAATAGAGAAAAGGAAGCTTTAGTCGTTTTTGAAATTAATGTCGTATAAATACAAATATAAATCTCCCGAGAAAAGTGTTATTTTTGCATTTCCGGTCTTTTAATTAATATTCTGAGTGGAATTCCACAAGATAGAAAAAACATTCTTAACATTTTATACGCTAAAAAAAACAATATTGCATAAGATATCGCGATTTTTTGACATTTTATGACATTTTGCGAAAATTTGATAGCTGATAGTATCATCGGCGATCATATAAACATGAAAAAATTAATTAACGCTGTCAACAATAAAAATTCCTTAAAAAACAATAGAACACAGTTAAAACTATAGGAAAATATAATTAATTATGCTTATATAAATTTGTCTATAATAGCTTTTAATGTACGTCGGTACGCACTAGTGTATCCAATTGAATTCATAAATTAAAAAATTAATTGAATAATATAATCATAAAAAAAAATTAATAATAAAAAGTTCTATAAATTAAAAGCATGATTTGATAATGTTTAAAATGCTTAATACTTTTGTTTTAAGAATAAGAAAAAAGTGAAAGCAATTTATTGTAGATATCTTCTGTGTTATACATTAACAATTAAGAAAAAAATTATTAAGAAAATTTATTTAAGAAAATTTATTTAATTTTACATGCGCATATACATAAAAATACTTCAATTGTAATTTATTATCGCTGTAGTATATACTAGAATGACAAAACATCACGCGCAGCTAATAAAACATTAATAAATATTTCTCTGCATTTTTGATCTACAATTATGTATTTAGCACGGACATGCACCAACCGGCCGTTTGACCGTGGCACCGAAAAATGAATCTGGCCATGTAGTTCCGCCGGTTCTAAGATGGATCTAGTTGACGCTACTGTACGAGCTAGAAAAAGTATCTTTTGAAAAACGGCGGCATGGCCTCTCTCATGCTTCTCTCTGATTTCGTCATCATCAGGATTGGAAACATAATAGTGAAAATATTCATCATAGACGCGTGATAACCTAAATTTAAGGTTGTCCGATAAAAAATACACAAGAAATACGCACAATAGTGTATAATGTTTCGATCATATCATTTCGCTAATGTGGCCTCGCGTGCTATTGTCATTAGAAAGAACAATACACGATTTGTAAGTTTTCATAAACTGAAAGAAACATTCAAACATTTATTGGGCACGGATTCCAATAGGTTACCGTATAAACACGTTTGTCAAATTGGTGATCCTGTTTTACGTGGCCACGCTATGAAGATAGAACCAGAAGTCATAAAATTGGCGGATTTTCAAAAGGTATTATTGTAATGTCGGTTTATAAGAGTAAGTAGATATTTTCTAAGTTTTCAAATATAAAATAAAATATTTTTGGAAGGCAATGAATAAATTTGAAAAATATATAATGACGAAAAAATTTGTAATTTTTAACATGCACGCAAAGATAATTGTTTACAATGTAATACTATATTTGTTTACAATAAATATAAGATTTATATTTGTTTACAATAAATATAAGATTTATATTTGTTTACAATAAATATAAGATTTATATTTGTTTACAATAAATATAAGATTTATATTTGTTTACAATAAATATAAGATTTATATTTGTTTACAATAAATATAAGATTTATATTTGTTTACAATAAATATAAGATTTATATTTGTTTACAATAAATATAAGATTTATATTTGTTTACAATAAATATAAGATTTATATTTGTTTACAATAAATATAAGATATATATTTGTTTACAATAAATATAAGATTTATATGATAAGGTAAAATTGCGCTAATATATTTCTACAAATCAACCAAAAAATAATTTTCTTATTTTACACAAATTATTATTACAGAAAATATTATAATAAAAGAATTTATATAGCTTTCAGGTATGAGGCTTAAAGATTCTACATTAGAAGTATTCGGAGAATGGCAAACTACAGAATATGAACCACCAGTAGCTAAAGATGGCATTGTACCTCGTAATGAGTATGGAAATGTAGATTTGTTTAAGAAATGTATGCTTCCAAAAGGCACAGTGCATATAAACCGTAAGCATAATATATCTTTCTTATTATTACGATATGGAGATACCTTGACATAAAATTTTTAATGATCAATTTGTTTCTATATAATTTTACATATCCTAAATGAAATGAATAACATTGTCACATATATTTAAATGACATTATTTTTTTATAAAATATGTTTTAAAAAATTAGGAAAATACTGAAAGAATTTCTATTTTGCTATATAATCAAAAAACAGAATTGCAGCATAGCTAAAGCAATGCATTATATAACGAATGAATCGTCATAGTTCCAGGATTAAATCGCATTGCCCGGAAACTGAACATAGATTGCGCGGCCGCCGTAGTGGGTTTCAATTTCGGTTGTAGAGGTGCCGTGCCAGCCACCGAAGGTTTTGTCGTATGCGCTGAATACGAAGATACATTACGAGAAGCTTGGGAAACAGAACAAGTCGAAGCGACTAAACGCGCCTTCGAAAAAAGAGAAAAGAGGATTTACGGCAATTGGAAGAAACTCATTAAAGGTTTACTTATTAAGGAGAAACTATCGCAAAAATATGAGTTTCAAGAGGAATCGAAAACCAATCAGTCGAACAAACGTCCGAAGCAACGAAAGGGCACCGTAAAAAAATCTAAAGCATGATAGAGTGTGTGTATACATATTGTCTTTTGTATGTTAATTGAAAAACTCTTATCTTTAAAATGAAGCATTTATTTGTGTTAAATACCATAATATTAAACATTCACAGATTCGATACTTATTTTTAAAATAATTTGTTCATCAGTATTTTACACAATAATAAACCAGATAAGAAATAATAATGATTTTTTGTCCTGTTTGAGTATTGTATGATTGGTTCTAATTATTTTGTGTAAATTAAATTTTATTTTTGTAATATAATATAACACAAAAATATTTCCTTTCTCTTCACAATTCCTTCTCTTTACAAATCCGTGAAAAATGCTATAGTAATATCTATTACATTTATATAAAAGAAAAATTTTCTTTTATATATTGGTCATATAGAATAATTTTTTATTGAAATATTTGTGATATTAATTTCTATATTTCAAACTTTGCATATTGAATATTATAAATTATGTAATTCATAGCAGACACACATACGCGCGCATATATGTATACATATATGTATATGTGTATATATATATGACTAGCTACAGTTTTTTCTGCGGATCTGAACAATGAAATTCACATTTGTATATATGCATATACTCTATTCTTCATTATTTAAGTTTAAAATTACCCGAATATTTTATGTCTTATATCATTTTTGGATCTTTCTAAGGAAAAACGATGCGATCTCAAAAAATATATACGAACCTAAGCACGTATACTGTCCACTGAAGCCAGTCATAGCGCGATATATATTTCTGATTATATTTTCTTTTCCGCAACAACTTTTCAACAATATTACATTACACGCTTTAATACTAATAATGAATAACTTTATTGTAGAGAAATTACCTGAAATTCCTAATCTTCTTTAGCCTTGCAATCGAAAATTCAAAGCTCATTGCGAGCAACACAACTGAATGCAACGAAATACATTTTGCGAACGCGGGAACGATAAACTATGAATTGCTCGCTTTGTCGCGAACCAGAAAAGGCGCCATATTCAAATTTTTTAAATGTTAGTTTTTTTCATAATAAGTGTTAGAAAACTATTGTAACCAGAGAGAAGCCTGCAGTTTTTTGTAAGATGCTTTTTCTAATTGATAATTAATTTTTTAATTTACGAATTCATTATTTGGATGCATTATTTGGATGCATTAGTGCGCACCGATACACATTAAAAGCTATTATGTACAAATTTATTATATAAGCATAAGTAATTAAAACAATAAGATAATTAATACTACAAGTCTTTTGAAAATAAACACATGACAAAATAAATATATACGTTCCGCTTAAAACTATTTTCGCTCGAAAAATAAGATTCTTTGCCCTCCACTAAACGCTTCGGAGCGTTAAAAATAGTGTCTAATCGGAGTTTTATTGAATACATACAAACTTTTATAAAATTTTTAATTTCTTATATTTTTGAACGTCTCCGATGTCATCGAAAGCGAGAGCAAGAACAAGTAAAGAGCAAGCGAAATGACATATATCGTCAAAGAATTCCGAAGTCTCTTATATACGTGAGGGACTTATTCCTTTATTATAGTAAAAAACAATAAAACACGGTTAAAATTATAGAGAAATATAATTAATTATGCTTATTAATTTGTCTATAATAGCTTTTAATGTATACATTGATACGCACTAGCGCATCCAACTGAATTCATAAATTAAAAAATTAATTGAATAATATAATTATAAAAAGAAAATTAATAATAAAAAGCAGTATAAATGAAAAGTATGATTTGATACTTAAAATGCTTAATACTTTTGTTTCAAGAATAAGAAAAAAGTGAAAGCAATCTATTGTAAATATCTTCTATACATTATTTAACAATTAAGAAAAAAATGATTAAGAAAATTTATTTAATTTTACATGCGCATATACATAAAAATACTTCAATTGTAATTTATTATCGCTGTAGTATATACTAGAATGACAAAACATCACGCGCAGCTAATAAAACATTAATAAATATTTCTCTGCATTTTTGATCTACAATTATGTATTTAGCACGGACATGCACCAACCGGCCGTTTGACCGTGGCACCGAAAAATGAATCTGGCCATGTAGTTCCGCCGGTTCTAAGATGGATCTAGTTGACGCTACTGTACGAGCTAGAAAAAGTATCTTTTGAAAAACGGCGGCATGGCCTCTCTCATGCTTCTCTCTGATTTCGTCATCATCAGGATTGGAAACATAATAGTGAAAATATTCATCATAGACGCGTGATAACCTAAATTTAAGGTTGTCCGATAAAAAATACACAAGAAATACGCACAATAGTGTATAATGTTTCGATCATATCATTTCGCTAATGTGGCCTCGCGTGCTATTGTCATTAGAAAGAACAATACACGATTTGTAAGTTTTCATAAACTGAAAGAAACATTCAAACATTTATTGGGCACGGATTCCAATAGGTTACCGTATAAACACGTTTGTCAAATTGGTGATCCTGTTTTACGTGGCCACGCTATGAAGATAGAACCAGAAGTCATAAAATTGGCGGATTTTCAAAAGGTATTATTGTAATGTCGGTTTATAAGAGTAAGTAGATATTTTCTAAGTTTTCAAATATAAAATAAAATATTTTTGGAAGGCAATGAATAAATTTGAAAAATATATAATGACGAAAAAATTTGTAATTTTTAACATGCACGCAAAGATAATTGTTTACAATGTAATACTATATTTGTTTACAATAAATATAAGATTTATATTTGTTTACAATAAATATAAGATATATATTTGTTTACAATAAATATAAGATTTATATTTGTTTACAATAAATATAAGATTTACAACAAATAGCAAAAAGAAACTAAGTACACACTTAATTTGTGTGTATAAAAAAATTTTATGATTAGCTTATGAGATAATTCTGTTTTGCCTATTGTATTGCAGTTATTGACTTTTAAAAAAAAATTTCAATATATACACGGGTATATTGAAATACTACAGTATTATATTGATTAAATGAAAAGATATTAAAGAAATGGTACAAAAAACTGATGCACACACAATATCTTATATATAAACTAATTTAAACAAACAAAATATTCAGAAACATAAATGACTTGGATTTTGCAAATTTTGTACAAGATTAATAATATTAAAATAGCTTGAAAATCAGTGTAAGAATTATATATTTTTCTATCTAACTGTTTTTACAGATTATTTCTTAAGCGATTTTATTAAGTATGTGTTTTTTTTTCATTGTTGTACGAATTTGTTTTATTACAATAAATTAAAAATCTCATGAATGTAAAATATATATATATAAAAATGGTATTGCATCGTTGTTGATCATTCAGGTAATCACACATTTGATAAGCATTATGAGGAGATATGAAGCGTGCGGTATGTCCGGACCTCAAATTGGACTTCCATGGCAAATATTCGCTATAGAATACACTGAGGATCATATGAAAACGATTCATGAGGTTGTCAAGAAAGTCCACGAAGTGGAAATCATTCCAGTGACAATTTTTATCAACCCTGAATTAAAAGTTATAGATCATACGCCTATCATCCTTCATGAAGGATGTGAGAGTGTTCGTGGATATTCTGCTGCTGTACCCAGAGCTTACGAAGTAGAAATTACAGCTCTGAATACTTCTGCTGAACAATTTACATGGAGAGGACGTGGATGGTCTGCTAGAATAGCACAACATGAATATGATCACTTACAAGTAAGATAGAGATAAATCTCTAAAGAAGAAAAAATATTTCATATATAATGCTACATTATGTAGAATATTATGTAAAAAAATATGTAGAAGAAAAATATAAGTAATTTTTTTTTTACTTTTTAGGGAAAACTATACATAGATAAAATGGATATAAACACATTTCATTGCACGGCTTGGGAAAAAATTAACAAAAACGGCGGCAAAACGCACTTAAGTTATTTACCGAAAGAATAAAATGTTTTGTGTATTATTATTTATATTGACTAAAATAGATGCAGTATTTACATAAAAATTAAATTGCGTTTATTTATTTTCCACAATGTGATGTATATGTATAAAACATGTGAAATTGACATAAATCTAAATTATATGATTTAATTGTTATCTTATTATATAGTTTTATTCTGCAGGTTAATCTCTCCTAGCTGTTATTTTTATGTCACATATGTGCTTTTATTTGTAAATAAAATAGACGTGGAAGAAAATATAATATAACTATATTTTATTTATAGAATAATAGAAAATGAATTGATTATATTCTTTGATAATATACTAAATAATATTCTTTGATAATATTGTTAATAATATTCTTTGATAATAAATTAAAAAGTTTGCTTTATTATTCACTTGAATATATACTCAAAGAAATTGTCTGATAATTTGTCATGTGGCATATAATGATTTACCTTGATAATAAAAATTGTTTATATCTTAGTACAGACGTATATGTTTATATTTCGTCACATTGATTCGAAATACAACAGTTACATAAAAAATTAGATGTTTTATTTACGCATTTTTCAGGATACAATTATAGCAGACTATTAGACATATGATTACAGGTATGCGGAGCTATATCGTATCGAATGAATGAAGAGAATAAATATTTTTTCGTGCGAACCGTGTTTTTACATGATTCTATAGGGGCTATACCTTTTTGCGTTACATTTAGTCGCTATCTTACTAGCGTAACTTTGAATATCGTTCAATTATTTTATATTCTATCACCTTGCTTATATTTTTCAATGGTCTTTGAGATACGATATTCAATATACATTATATTAATGCAGATGTATTATCTATGATTTTTTTATTATATACGATTTGATTGCATTTCTC
Source organism: Formica exsecta (assembly GCF_003651465.1). Taxonomy (NCBI): domain Eukaryota; kingdom Metazoa; phylum Arthropoda; class Insecta; order Hymenoptera; family Formicidae; genus Formica; species Formica exsecta. Next base: position 64,741 of record NW_021848400.1, read on the forward strand.
GATAACAAGAAATAATTTTCTAATTTTTTCAAATATTTTAAAAATGTGTGTGAATATAATATATCATCTCGTAAATTTTTCTTTCTCAAATTACACGGTGGAGTTTATATTTTTTCAAAGGAGAAGAATTTTAAATAAAAAAGTTTTACCCGTCTATTTTTATTTAGAATAAACTTCATCTAGATAGAGATTTACGAATAGCTAGAACGGGTTGATAGATTGATACAAAAAGCGAGTTATAAATATCACAACAGCGGTGGTATGAAAAGTTTCTTGGTTCCGGGTGTATTCTGTTTATTGTTTCAGCGCGTCATTCATATATAGAACTGTTTTGGACCGTTTAAAGAGATGAAGCATGCTCGCTTCTTTCGATAATCTAATCCTTTAGCTGGGCAATTATTATCTTCTTATTCATAAATAATTACGATTTTGAATATTTTCTTAATTACATACTTTTTATTACAATTATGCTATTATGTGAAGTGTAATATGTACATCTAAATCGTATCTTAAAAAGCGTTTGTTTTCCCAGAGTATTTCTTGCTCCGACAACATCTGAAATTCTAAACGAAACACATCCGTTATAAAGAGAAGTTACAAACATTTTTCTTGAATCCATTAATATTCAAATTGTTGAAACTGAGAATGAATAGAGTAATCATATATCTAAAAGAGACAATTAATAAATTAAAGTTTCTTTAAAATACTATACAAGTTATTGATAAAACAAAGAAAATGCTAACATTTTAAAATATAACAAGATCTTTTATCTTAAAGTTTATTAAAAACCAGAGACTTTATGATATCAATATGTCTAAATAGAAAAATGTGTATTATTTCCAAATTTTTATTTCATGAATGAGTCAAGCGATTGAAATTGAGACTTTTGCAAATGAAAAGTAATATCGTGTGAGAAAAGTTTTGCTGATTACCTACAGATTATCTACGTGTTCACAACCACATTTAGTGTGCATATTCACATAATTTACAACGTTTAATTTATTAACAAAAATCTTGTAATTCATTGCAGTTGGTTGTGAAGATACATATATAATCTTAAATAAAAGTTTCCACGTTTGATTTTTCACTTATTGTTAGTGTAAAATATATAATACGTGAGATTTTTATATTTGTATTTTTAAGCTTATTGATTGAAGAGAAGTGTTTTATCTTTCAACAAGATTAAGCCTTATACCGAGCATTATCTTGGATTTCATCATTTTTTTTTCAGAAGAATTAACACATAGGAACACGACAATTACGCAATGTACGTTATTACATTATACCGTTATTTTTTTATGTAAACATTATACTCTCCTAACATCAATTATCCGCGAATCGTATAATGTTTCCGTTTTTGAAAAACACTGCGTATTAATGTTTTGGAAACTGCAATATTGGTCCGTCCATCTTTTTTACATGACTATGAATGATACGTCAGGAGCGAGATAATTCAATTATGATCAACAGAATTACAGTTTTTGAATGATATGCTCTATACATACAATAATAACACAAATATTTGTTACAATTAGCGTCCCTGATTAATTAGTGATCAGAAAAACTAGGTAAAAGTTTTTGAATTAAAATAATAGTGTCTTTGGTGTGTTACAGAGTGACCAGTTGACAGCGGCAAGAAATGTCGCTATTTGCAAGATGTGATTAAGCACAACTGCGATCGCGCAGACAGAGAGGAAAAGACTAGGGATAGGTTCTTATATCCAGGTATGTACTCGTTGTTGTTGAGAGTTTTCCTCCTCCTGTCAGGACATATGTCCTCTGGTCTGCGAGGTCCTCCACTTTCTGCCATGACCTCGATGATGAGCCAACAGCCGGTCGTTTCCGCCTCTCATTGATTGTAGGTGCAGCGGTATTCGCACCGTGCCTATCGAATTAGAAATAGGGCTTGTTTGCTTCGATACATCGATTGCTACGTATCGTGCTACATCCAATTATACTATGATAATTAATAGAGCCGTTTCGCGCCTTTGTGTTCAATCGTATGCGTAAGTTCCGGTGTAATTTGCCCGCGAGTAATCGTTAGTTGCTCATAATTAGAGAATCACGCGAAAAACTAAAAGAATATATATATACGTTATATGCATTTATTATGTGCCAACATTCTATAATTACGACATGTATAAAAAAAGAACTTATAACATAACTAAACTGACAAGAAAATTCGATGGAATGAAATATATTGTATATATTGAAACAAACTTGATGGATTTTATGAGATAATATCAGAAATTATATAATTATATAATAATAAAGCTCGCTTTATATCATTTATAATTTGCGATAAAATTCAAGATAGAATTCTATTTATTTAATTTTATGTAATGTATAAT
>NW_021848400.1:68175-94804 GCF_003651465.1 Formica exsecta
AATATATATATATATATATATAGGAAAAAAAGAGAGAGTAAAATAAACTCATAAAATATACACGTACATTATATATATAAGATATGAGGTATATATAATTATAGATAGATTTCTGTCTTGAATTCATGAATGTCGCGAATTATAGAATTATCTTCTAAAGCAGTTGCTTTATAGAACAAAAAACATTTATTAATTAAAAAAGATACTGAAAAATAAAATTAAAATTATATATTGGATATTTATTTCTTTCTTAACGTAATTTAATTCAGAAGTGAATTGATATGGAATTAGGTGCTCAAAGACTCAATTCATGATCTTGCAAATATATCTCTCGCGAGTTAATGATGTTAACAAACGAAAAACGTGTAATAATTACAGTTTATTCTCCATCACACTTATTGCCTTCCTGGCCTAGGCTGCTGAGCCGAGATCGATACGTAACCAAGCGAAATGAATTTAGCCTGCATTGTACAACATTCAGCACTGAATGTATCCGATTCTCATTCTCAACGAAACGAAAATCATACACACACACAAATATAGATATATCTATATATATTAGATATAAATCGTAAAATTAAATATGTAAAATTAAATATATTAGATATGAAATATAAAATTAAATATATTAGATATGAAATGTAAAATTAAATGTTCTCTAAATCCGAGTGCATCAGTTTACATGGAATTTCGCGCTAATCAGTATATGATGTGCAATTCCTGGATGTGACAACCACGCCGTCGTCGTCGACGTTGTCGACGATGACATTGGGAGTTAAATTGCACAAATCTATGAGGGAGGCTTGCACGTTCCTGCGCGCTTGATTAGCGTGCTCGGGATGAGGCTGCGATTCGTTTTTAGGTGTCGTGGAGCCGGTGTCACAAGCGTGCTCTGAGATGGTGCACGAGGACGTACCATTCCGCGATATCCTGGTGTGCATGTCCGGGCTACCGGTGCAGCTATAACGGGACGTCACGGCCTCCGAACGTGATAGGGACGGTTCCGTCGTCACCCGTACCCATGGGCACCAGAAAAAGAATTGGGCGAAGCCACGGCGAAATCTGCGATGCACAAAACACGCAGAGAGATTAGCATAGCGAAGAATTCCAAATTTATTTTGAAGATTAAATCATATCACACGATATAAGGATAATCCTGATCCAATTAATTTTTATTTCTTAAAAAAAGATCTTATCGCGCTTGGAAAAACATCAATAACTATATACGGATATATATTTCTTTATATATTGTTTAAGAATATGTAAAATCTTAAGATATAAATATAAAAAATTGACTGGTTTTTTTATAATAAATCAAGATTATTTGATTCAGAGATCCATATATCGCATGATAACTTCCGTTTTAACACTTTTATTTCTCTCACGAAAAGAAGTTGTAATATAGTCGATGTAGATTGTAAAATTTTCTTATATAGGTCCTATGATATCCCCGCGAGAAACGAATAATCTAAATAATACATATAAATATAAAGCATTTAACTTCTCTGAGGAAATATTTCGCTGTCATTCGATTTGCATATCATACAAATCGTATATCACATATAAATTTAGCTTAACACTTTTATTTCTCTCAAAAAATTGTAACATAATAACCGTAATCGCAAAGTTTTCTTATAGTTTATTTTTTTTTTCATGTTATGAGAAAAAGAACAACGAAGAAAAATGATCGAAAAGTGTTAAGAAATGCATTACAAAAATCACTATTTTTTCAAGAAAAATGTTATTTTTTAATTTTATTTTAGCACTTTAACTTTCCGCAAAAGTAAATTATAATATAGTAGATCGCAAAGTTCTTTTACATGATCCATCTTCTTTTTGCACGTTACATTCATGAAAGAAGAAATCTTCTAAGAAATGTATGTTATAAAAATTGCCTGATTTTTTTCTCCGGGGAAATATCCTGTTCATGGATTACAGAGAAATGAGGCACAGTAATCCAATTATTACGTAAAGAACACATATTATGTTATTATTATTGTTTACTGTTATTATGAGACCGCGGTCTAAGCGCAGGAACACAATACATATATCACTTTTTATGCAAATATTTATAAAAATCGAAACATATTTTGTCGATAGCACATTAAAAAATTGAAATCCGCTAGTCGTATCTTGCGCGACGAGACATTATCTTGTATTCTATTATTTTTGACATGACACTTTTTTACAGGATTGTAAATTTTTGCAATGTTAGTAAAGAAACAAAACGCTGTACGCTGCGTGTGACGTGTAAAAGAAAAATATTTGGGATCAGAGTTACGATCATCGCTCTATTCATATTTTCATTTGCGGACAATCGAAATCATTTCGATACCGCGCTGAAGATTCGTGGCTTTTACCTCGGTTAACGATGTCTTTCAAGCATACACGAGTACAGATCGAAACATATGTATGTATACAATATATGAAACAACATTTATGTCGATCCATCCCGTCCGCGAGAACACGAATCGCTTATATTTTCTATCGGAATCTCGGTCTAGTTGACCGCGCGTTTCAATTAACCAGGAGAAAGGAAATATTCGGTATTCAAAGTGGGTCGCGTTTGTAAACGGCATTAATGGCAGCGCAATGGTGTTATTTTCTGTGTTCCTTAATAACTTCAGTCTCCCGTCTACTCTCTAGAAGTATCTCTAAAGCCGGATGAGCTTATCTTCTGTGCTACGTTAGATTAACTCCTGACAGTTCGTCAAACATTCTCGACGAAGTAGTGAAATGAATCGCAGGCACTCGGGTTTTCTTAATTAACAACTTTAAAATAAAGCTTAATTCAAAGATCGCGATGAATGACTAATATATAATTAATTTCTACAGATCTCTATAGTTTTATAGATATGCGAATACATCTCGCTTGATGAATTTTTTATCTCGATGGTTTGAAAAATAGTACGTTGTAACTGAATGTAGTAATGGAATCTGAAAATGAAATGTATATGTATATCACGCTTTAATAAACGCGATATATAAAAATGATACTAAACAGAGGGAAGGAGAGAGAGGGGGGGGGGGGATTCGAACTCTCTCAGAGCGAGGAATTATTTAATTTTATACACATAGTTCCAGAATGATTCAGGAAGAATATATTTTGTAGATCAGAAATCCGTATTTAATTTGTGTGTGTAAATCCGTGCTAATTAGCATAGGATAATAATTTAAGTTGGTCCTTGATATTGCGATAAAGACAAACTTAGGAAGTGAAGCGCGATATCTGAAATGACGAGAGGGAAACTTTCGCGAACTCTGTTAATAAATGAGAGGATTTGTCGATACTATGTCTACGTATTCGCTTATCTTACGAAGTAGAAGATGGACTTTCGGGAAATAACTCTGGAATTATATAAACGGCGTTACGGCGAAAATTCAATTTTTGTTATAAATATATCGAAATTACGTAATATATTTTATATATTTGATAAGACAAATGTACATCGTCGGGAGAGTGACGAAGCAACGAGATGATGCACTTTTAATACAATCGAGTAGAAAAGCATAAATATCTCTTACCTGGTATTCATCCAACAATAAATTATCGGGTTGTACATGCTATTGGACATCGCCAACCAATAAATGCCCAGAAAAACCTCCTGGATATACGGTTCGTTTGTAATCTCTGGCAGATAGGACGTCACTATGAAGTACATATGAAACGGAAGCCAACATACTGCGAATATCACTACTACGACTATCATCATTTTTACAACCTGGAATAAAAAGAGTTTTCTATCAGTCGAAAAATTATTAAGAAGTCGATCATTTATCCGCGATTGATTCTCTACGAAACCTTTCCAATATTATCATGAAGATGTCAACATAAGAAAAAGAAGACCGGTGATATACGAAGTAATTTATATTGCATACATTTAATAATTATAAGAGATCTACAAAAGTGAATTAAGTAGATAACACGTGATAAAATTATCTTCCTATTATATCACAATTTAACACAATTCATATCACAATTTTGCCATAAATTTTAGTCAATCATAAATAATTGGAGCTAACTTATTATTGTGCTTAAATTATAATTATATGTTACTTAAATTGTATTGTTCAAATAATATAACGAGAGACAAGGCAAAGCAATGAGCTTTACATATCTGATTAAATTAAAGAGATTATAATATAAAAACATTACATTCGGAACAGTTGATAATATGCAAATGAGCTTAATTATTTTATAAAGCATAATAGAGATATGTGTAAAATGTATAATTTTATATCGCTAAATTGTCGATGAGTTTAATGAAAACACCTGTTAGATTTCATTATACTCGATACCGCGAACAAGGATTTTCCTCAAATATTTAATATTTAAATATTCCGCGAAAAACGTATTGATAAATAACAGGCGGATTCGCAGGATGGATTAATTACGGTTAGAAATGACGTGCAAGATTTAATTATAGAACGGCAGTAACAAGCGGTAATTGTATCCACTATCTGTCTATCGTAGAATTTTCTGCAGATGTTTTCTTGTCTCTTTTTCTTTGATATTTTGTAAATTAGAATGATGTTGCAAGTAGCAGCATTATTGATAATAATTCAAGCATTTATAATTTCCTGTTTGATAAAGCGAGGCAATTAACAAGCTTCGCGTTAATTATTTATTAGTGTAACGCGAGAATAAAACTATCGATTGTATTTCGGTAAATTATCTTTATTTCGATCCTGGCAGCTTTGATTCATAAAAAACACACATTACAATAAATATTTTTTAATTTGCACTTTCCGCACGAAGAGTTGCATAAGTGATTAAATTCGCGATAACAAAGTGTTCGAAACGTGTCAACTCCTTCGTCGCTTTTGTTATTATTGTGATGTTTCTTCTTATCCTTTTTTTCGCGTTACTTATATTGCACTCTTGACCATTTGGTGAAAGATTATTTCTTTTCTTTTGAAATTAACGACCTATTCCATGTCGCACAGGGTATAGTTCTTGTAATCAGACGAAGACAGCTTGCAGAGGACAGCTACTTGAGAAATAACTTAAATTGGATTTCTTAGGATAGTTACAAGTTATACTTCATTATCTTCTTTAGATAATTGAAAGATAGATTTTTATTCTTCTCACGTGTGTGTATATACATGATTTGAATCAGATATACGGAGGGAATTGTGTGATTTATATGATTATAATCTATAATAAAATCAATGTATACGCATCGTCAATTTACATTGAAATAGACGACTTTAATATTCCGGTGCAAATACGCTCGAAAAATTACTATAGCGCAACGGACCGTGATATTTCATCCGAATATTTATGTCGACCTTCGGTCTGGGAGGCTTTGCGATACGCTCAGCATTCTTGTTGCTTCTATCCCACATTCTTTACAAAGTCGAGTAAGAATCTGCATTTTTCTTCCTCGCTAGAAAAATCCATGGTAATCGCACCAGCATTTTGTTCGCGGCAAACAATGAATGTTGAATAGCGCTTAAAAACTGTCTTGTATAATTTATCTTCCTCTCTCTTTTCTTTGTTTTTTTCTCTAATAATTTTACTCACATTTTCTTCAAGTGTGACTAATGAATAAGTACGTGGATGAAAAAAAAATCGATAAAGGGCATATAATTTTGCATTATATCTGCATAATATTAATAAAATATTTCGAAATTTTTTATCCTCAAATTTGACTAAAATCGAGGAAAGCGTGTCAGTTCGGAATTATATAATGATTAATCGTTCGCGTATAATTGCGTTTACTTTCAGAAAGAAAGAGCCACAATCCAAGAGACCCGAATGGCAAGAGAAATTAGCGGATTTCTATCGATGCGGATTCTTCCGGCAATTGAACGAAAAGAATTGGTTTCATTGATCAGGGTTCCCAAAATAAGAGGAAAACCGACTATACAATTCGGCTCACGGACCATATCCATTCGCCGTAACTTATCCGGAAGGAGAACGGATGCTGCGCATGGCTGTCGGGTAAGTCTAATTAAGGTCAAGGAAGTAGTGCGTTCCGATACGACTGGTCATATTAACCGACATCTATCCTTTCTTCCTCACACAACGTCAGAGGCTATCCTCGCTATTAGTTCCATTATTCTCACAGGTTTGTAATAGCGTGCACATTTACACTTCACCGTTTCCGTTCCTTGTATTTCCCTGACGTGAATTGAATACACGTCCGATACGAGAGTCTCGGAGACTCTATGTTCTTTCGCGACGCATAAGGGTGTAAAAGAAATATGATTGTCGAAGACTATAAAAAAAATTTAATCAATGTTTAATTCAAGTATCGAAAAATTTATGGTAATGTTTCGAGAATTGCTTACTTTTTTTTTCATTGAAGATTTGATTAAGTAGAGATAAGATTTAATTGCCTAATCGCCATACATTCAAGAAAATGAATCACATCTAATTCTTATCATTCTCGTATTTAGCGAAGCATGAAATAAATCAATTTTGTACAAATATGTGGAACAAAATACACATATTTGATGCATAACGTTTTAAAGGCTAATGGAAACATTGCAAATGTACAACAAGCTTAAGTGCGTTTTAAACATATTCGCAATTTAAATTTAAAAGTGGCACTCCGAGGAGCTCAAGTACTTTTCTTCTTTCAGCTTATGTTTCGCGCTCACCTTCTTTAAACCACACATATTCCCTGTGTATTTCAAATATCATATGATTGAGAGCTTTTAAATTTTTTACGGGTACCGTTTCTGACAGTTACCTAAGAACTGAGAAGGGAAATATAAACGATACGCAATAATGAAAAGCTTTATAGCTTTGCTCCATTCGTATGTAAATTTAACGGAAGGGGCGGCTTATATCATTTGACTAAACCGAATTCCGCCGAATGAAACAGTTTCCGTTTTCAAACAAATTATATCTCAAGAGAGAACTTATTAAAGAGATACAAAAAGATCGCGCTAGTATTTTTTTTTTTTTTTTAAGAATAGAAATATATATAGATAACAAGTATAAATATTATGCTTGTGTGCCAAACGATAGAGTAGCTATATCGCGGCTGTTGTGATACACCACGGTCTCTACCATAGGAGATATACCGGCCGTTTGTGTCCACACATATCGTACGGTATGTCTACATAAGGACTCGGGGTGCCACTTGTAATACACGGACTGACTCTGTGACGGACGTGAAACCCGCACGCCTGTATGTCGGCGGTCGGAACATTGCGTCGATACGATATGTGACGGAATGGAGCAGCGATTCCGAATATGGCAGAGCAGACGCCTTTTGTCGTCTAATCGAAATCCAATGGGGCTCTTGCCGCGCTTAAACATGCCGAGAAGGATAGCTTAAACTAGATTCTCCTTGAACTCACGCGCGCGCGGCTTATTGTTATATAATCTCCCTTTTCTCTTCCGCGAATTGTCAGTCGAATTAAAGGGTTTTTCCTTCGACAAACGTAGATGAATAATAATGGGTTTATGAATTATTCGAAATGCAAAGCCGCCTCTAAATGTTTTATACATGGTACTTATCAGAATTGCTTGAAAATATATAAAACAATATAAGATTCCACATTTAAACTTTATTCCTCCCACATTGGATTTTACAATTTTATTTCTAGATATATATTTTAATTATGAGATATATATAAGCTGTTTAAGTTACCATTATCTATAATCTATGCTCTATGCGGTCCTACGTGTACGAGCAAAAACTGGGAGCTCTGCGCGTGAAATAGAAATTATAATTAAAAACCAAACAGCTAAAATAGCTGATTCATTTTCCACTTCACCAAGTTATGCGCACACAGCTACCTTTATTATCTCCATTATCGCTCTCGGCACCTTTGCGCATATTCTTATCGAGAAAAAACAAGGTCGTAACAATGATTAATTACTTATTAGATTTGTAATAGACTTTATTGCGCATGCAAAGTGTTAATGTATGGTTTCTTTTAAATATTTTTTTTTTAATTTTTAAGAACGTGAGAAAGATAAAGTTGTCAACTAACGTAATTTTTAATTGGTGGCTGATCAATAATTTCAATTTGACGATTTTCAAATTAAAACAAATTCTTATAAAAAAACTACGGCAGTTTTTATTACAGATTTCTGAGATTAGTTACATAAATGCGTATCGTGTTCGTTTATCGGACGTGTTAGCATTGAATTACGCGGGTGTAACTTCTTGTGTTCGAGAAAATATGCAGCTGTTGTATTTGTATCGATTTGCGCTCCTTGTCGCGAATTCATTATGTGACGCGTCCATTACATGACGGTCACTTTTATATCCGATAATTACGTTTCATTTATTTTCTCGCTCGCGCAATATTGCAGCGTTCGTGTAATAAAGGCAACGGCAAACGTAAGAAACGTGTATCTCCGTAATTTATTTTCCATGATCGCGAAACACAAATTACACAATGGACATATGTCGAGGCGATCGATATTCGTCGCTTATATCGCGCGAGCAAATTAAATCGCACGAATATTTCTCTCGAAGACAAAAAAATCGCATCCCTTGAGGGGACTAGCACTACTCTTCCTTTTCTATCTCTATTTCTTCCTGCGACCAGAATTAGCTAAGCGCTTCTACGTCGTATTATTGCCTGCAGTGAACAGATGAAACTTCCTCCTGCGAGCTTTATTGACTGAGAGTAGTCAGGAGTTAAAGTCAAAGCGTCAGAAGTAAAAGGCCCGCGATGTGTCCGAGCAGAGATGCAGGTCGGGCAGTCTAATTACAAGTTACGGCTCCAGATTCAAACCCCGTGTCTCTGTAGTATTTTAGCGACTGCACACAGTCGCTCCTCGCGTATATATACGTGTGATCTTCGATCCGCAGTTAAGCGCGGACATCATTGCAAATTGTACCCAATTAGAAAGAGGTCTTAAGTTGCAGCGGAATTACCGTTGCGTCATAATGACATTTGCTATCTCCTCTCGCATGCAGCAAAATATGAAAATAAAATATAATCGCTCATACTAATTGTAAGCTCCATATAAATAATCTTTTTCAACTGAAAAATGTTCGCGAAAATTAAATATATAAATATCATTAATTGCTGTTTATAAAATGAGATTTGTACACAGTGTGTCTATAATCTATGCATCTGAAGAAATCGCGCAGTAGATTCGGACATTCTGTGTATCTTTTGCATAATTTTTCTACTTGCGTTGTAAGTAGATAAGTATTTGTTTTTTAGCTGTACGACCTCAACGAGAGAGCCGTGTGTATAATTCGTTCATCCATCATACAAACAGTAAAAATTATCATAGAGCCGTTAAGAGATAAGAAAAGACAAGGACAAATTTTGGAATTCCTACGCGTAACGCATTGCCATCAGGATATTATTGGAGAATCGCTAATGTTATTCATAAGGGAAGAAACCGTGGAATCCTCTCTCTTTTCCCTTTACCCTCCACAGCTAGTGAAACAGCACCGATAAGCCGAGTTTACGAGGTTCGGATAAAGCCAATATCATCAGGTTACGGAATATTATCGTTTCGTGCGAATCTTAATGCTCTGCCCCACATGCACTTCCGGATCTGATGTTTATTACGCGATTATGTGTGGCATCGCGCGCGTTTCGCAATCGATTTGTACGTTATTTATCAATTATTGATGGATCGCAATTTTTAGAACTTTGGCCGATCGCGGATGTTATTCATTTCTCAAAAATTAACGTTAGGCAAACTCAATTTGACGATCATGGATACGTTCGAAGGAAATAAAAGATCGGAGCTTTCGATGAAATATCCATTGACGGTGATGGAGCGGAACGACTGTGAGCGAAATGCGTCATATGATCGCTATCATATCACCTCGCTCGCTGCATATAGTCCAATAATGCTATTTTTCTCTTAACGTATGTTGTAATATCGTTATAAAGATAAACAACGATATGATGGATCGATATGAACGATATAAATAATCATACGAATCATTAAAATACAATAAAATTCGCTTTATATAAATAACTTAGGTATTTGTGATTTGTAATATTTATCTAGTATTCGGAAAATATTAAGGAAAAAGAGTGGCATATATATGATATATGACACTGAATTTTAATTATTTAAGTACCATTGAATGTATAATAAACCTTATCCCGAATTTACGAAATTTATCAACATCTATCTTTCCTTTGTTCATGAATATTTAGAGCGAGAACAATTTATTTTTTCTTTAATATTTAATAGAATATCTCATCTTTATTTAAAAAACGGACAGAGAAGAGGAAACTTTTTTGCTGTTGCAAATCGCCTTTCGATTAAACGTTTCTTTCGATGAAATGAAAGCAATTTCAACACCTGATTGTATGCGGATATTTTTATTTTATATACGCGATACATACCCTTCGTTTGCTTCGAATGTTTTCGAGCTGTCTGGCTGTGGCTTCGCCGATGCTCTGCGAGCCCCACAATTCCAGGCCGACCCTGGCGTATGTGAATGTCATGGATCCGATTGGTAAAAAGTACGTCAGTATCATAAAGATAACGTTGTACCTGAAAATCGATTAGGGAGTCATACACATTACTCGCACGAGAAAATATTTATTTTTTTGACATATCAAAATTTTACAGAGCGTCTTGAGAAATAGACTTTTCTTTCTAATCATCGCCTCTGAAAAAATTACAGTCGACTCTTCCTTAGCTAGAAAGCTAAGATTGCATTATTTTAACTCGATATCAATTAAAGTATCTTGATGCCTTGAAAGCTTCAAGAGCTTAAACAGAAAAGATTCTGTTTTCCAATTAATTTCGCTTTTCCTTAGCAGGAAAATGTAATTTAACGTTTAATTGCACTGCAGAAGTCTTGAATCGGAAATTAAAAATGTTGTAGAAGTAATAGGCCGCAATGAAATTCTCATTAAGGTAATCTCAATTTCAGATTTGCGTCATCAGATATTTAACATATTGATCATATTCAATGGTGTAATTTACGGTTCACACAGTCCAATTTATCTGTGTCGATATTTCGCTGAATCATGTGTTTTATTTCGAGTGTGGTAGCGCACTCTCGACATAATAAATTTACGTTAAACGGAGAGAGGCGAAAGAGAGGCCGTGACACGCGATGCTCAAAGGGAATGAAAATATCGCGGTATCGTGCTTTCGTTTAAAAGCACCATCTCTGACGCGCTTTCGGAGGCGCCGATTTCGATGAAAATAATTCACCAGCCGCGATTATCGATCACCGCGTGACGTGACGGATATTATGGCGAGTGTACATATTATTAGACCTAATGAAGTGACAAACGATGTGCGCATATCCCAGATTGTTGTTTGCCATCGACCGAAGCGTATCAATGGTATTATTAAATTACAATTGGTCGAACGATGATTACGTTGAGATCGCAGCGTTTTCGAAACGTGTAATCATTTACATGTTGCGCGGCTAACGATAATCGTATAATTACTGGTAATCTTCAGCGAACCAGATACAAGTATCGATTTGCAGCATCGCTATTGAAATTTATAGCGGGAAAGAGGACATTTAAACGAATAATATGAAAAGCTTGTTAAAGTAATAATTTTTCGTTAGATACAATTTGCGAGATGATCACGGGCTGAATTCTAAAGATTCAAGAGATTTGAATATTTTAAGCGAGCAAGTATTTTAAGAGCAATAAAAATATATTCATATTTTTAATTCACTTATTGCGAGAGACGCTAATGTAAGAGGCGCGTTGACTAAATTACCATCATTTTCCTCGATGTTTCTAATCAAAGCTAATCCTCTTCTATCTACGCATGCATTAATTACGTTAATTAAGATACAAAAGCGATGCTAACAGCTATTAATTGTTCAACCGCGAGCATCTAGCTTATCTGAACAAGTACGTTAAAACGTATTCAGCGTTAGAATGATTAACAAACGATAATGAGTTCATTAATGGATTACCGCACCCGCGCTGCAATCAGATTACGAGGTATCACGAGCACAACTCACAGTAACTGAAATTTCCAGCACCCACGTGATTTCTCGCTTGCGAACATCGGTGTTGATTCGAATAAAAACCGCCGACGCGCGAATTCACCGGCTTTCACTCGCGTAATCTTGATTTAAAACACGTCGACGCGTATTTTCTTAAGCTACAGAAGGCTATAAGGGCGTAAAAAAAAGGCGATCGTAAGCGTGTTTAATGGCGGTGAACGAACGGATCCCGGAATATTCGAGAAACGATTGATATGAATGACGTTTCTCGCCGCGTTAATATCGACATTTATACAAATTTGCTTCCGCTGCACTTAATGCGGGAATTATACTATGCCTGGGAATCTTTGTCTGAAAGGAGAGAAAATGTATTCGGAAAATCTTAGCAATATCGAGAGTAAGCCAATCCTATGATAATACATGCAGATTAGCTGGAATGTGAAAATTGCATCTTGAAATTGCATACAAAAGGGAAACAGATGAACCATTAATTATGCGTTTTGTTGAATAATGATATGCGTTTCGCGTTACATAAAATTGCACGTTTTTTAATAACGCTGTAATAATTTTTCGTTAGATACAATTTGCGAGATGATCACGGGCTGAATTCTAAAGATTCAAGAGATTTGAATATTTTAAGTGAGCAAGTATTTTAAGAGCAATAAATATATTCACACATATTTTTAATTCACTTATTGCGAGAGACGCTAATGTAAGAGGCGCGTTGACTAAATTACCATCATTTTCCTCGATGTTTCTAATCAAAGCTAATCCTCTTCTATCTACGCATGCATTAATTACGAGATTCAAGAGATTTGAATATTTTAAGCGAGCAAGTATTTTAAGAGCAATAAAAATATATTCATATTTTTAATTCACTTATTGCGAGAGACGCTAATGTAAGAGGCGCGTTGACTAAATTACCATCATTTTCCTCGATGTTTCTAATCAAAGCTAATCCTCTTCTATCTACGCATGCATTAATTACGTTAATTAAGATACAAAAGCGATGCTAACAGCTATTAATTGTTCAACCGCGAGCATCTAGCTTATCTGAACAAGTACGTTAAAACGTATTCAGCGTTAGAATGATTAACAAACGATAATGAGTTCATTAATGGATTACCGCACCCGCGCTGCAATCAGATTACGAGGTATCACGAGCACAACTCACAGTAACTGAAATTTCCAGCACCCACGTGATTTCTCGCTTGCGAACATCGGTGTTGATTCGAATAAAAACCGCCGACGCGCGAATTCACCGGCTTTCACTCGCGTAATCTTGATTTAAAACACGTCGACGCGTATTTTCTTAAGCTACAGAAGGCTATAAGGGCGTAAAAAAAAGGCGATCGTAAGCGTGTTTAATGGCGGTGAACGAACGGATCCCGGAATATTCGAGAAACGATTGATATGAATGACGTTTCTCGCCGCGTTAATATCGACATTTATACAAATTTGCTTCCGCTGCACTTAATGCGGGAATTATACTATGCCTGGGAATCTTTGTCTGAAAGGAGAGAAAATGTATTCGGAAAATCTTAGCAATATCGAGAGTAAGCCAATCCTATGATAATACATGCAGATTAGCTGGAATGTGAAAATTGCATCTTGAAATTGCATACAAAAGGGAAACAGATGAACCATTAATTATGCGTTTTGTTGAATAATGATATGCGTTTCGCGTTACATAAAATTGCACGTTTTTTAATAACGCTGTTTGTTTACAAGTGCGTGAATTTTTGGATAATTTATTTGAGATGATCGTAAAAAGCGAAAAACATAGGTGGTCTATATGGTAATCTGTAATGCTTCCGTAAGCTTGATCACGTTGAACCATGATGAATTTTCGATTAATTTTTTATCTGCGATAACTCGTACAACGTGAAATAAAGTTTTACATCTCGCGTAATTCAGAGCGTATAAAGTCGCAGAGAGACAGTATATCTATATATAGTTTATAAAATGTGGTTTATGACGAAATTATATACTCGATATACTAATATAAATTCAATTTTATGGATTATCTCTTGCCAATGTGCACGCAGCTTAAAAGAGACAAACTTTCATTGACGAAAACGGTGGAAGTGCTCGGATGAGCTTAAAGAGAGTCTCAATCTCCGTTGAGTTTCGAGGGGTCAATTTAGACGGATCTTTTTGTATCGATCAAACGATGAAACGACGGTCCTGTTACACTTTGGACAATTAAAGATAATCGAGCGAAGAACAAAATGAACGAGCTTCGAGTGGTCGTGTGAGTCTCGCAATTGCAGGCTCGGAGAAATTTTTAGAACGGATCGAGATTTAGAACGATGGATATCTAGAATCGCAGAAGCTTTGATTAAGTGACGCAAATTATTTAGGGAATTAATGGCCGTTCGAAACAGCGTTTATAGCGGGAATTAGAAATTCTTCGGTCGCGTGCGTGATTTTATACATGACGTGCTAAGCACGATAGTCGGATGGGTTTCGAACTATAACGTGTCCGAATCTTTCAATTAGGAAACAGGAAACTCGCCTCGGGGCGAGCGCGTTATCTTGACGAAACGTTTTCGCGACCCTATCTCAATGTACTATCGTACAGAACACAAATGTGGAACAGATCTTGATCTATAATTATAACCCGATCAAAGCCGATTTGATTGCACGAATGGAACACACGTATTTTGAGGACTCGCGATACTTTACTCTTCACGCTCTTTCGAGCTTATATGCTTAAAAATGCATTAACTACAATTACGCAATTAATTGTAATATGCGTAGAATAATGGTTTATTTATACGCGTATGGCATAGACAAGATGCGAGACGTTTACAATTTTAAACAAGTCGTTCGATAAATGTTTCACGAAGGAATTTCTATATCGATTATAGAGAAATAAGTTTTGTAAAAGCAATTAAATGATTTATAAAATATATAAATGCTAAAGAGTTTGTGCAAATATGTATATATATATGTCTATTATTAAGATATTCGACTTACAAATATTCGTCGTAACTGAGCCCATTAGCATCTCTGTTTGGCCAATCGCTATAGCAGATGACACGGACCTCACCGTTCATAAAGTTCTGGGTGTAAGTGGTATAGAAAAGCAGCATCGGCAAAGAAAGTATTGCCCCGACGATCCAGATAACGATTGCAACGCACAGCGTTGCCTTCTTTCCCATACGTGGTCTCAAAGGATTTACAATGGCCATGTACCTAAAACAAAGTTCATATTAAAAATTGTAATCGATAAAGAAAGTTAAAGTTACATATGATCTAATTAAATCATTTTGATTAAATACAGATCGATTAAAATATTATTTTTTTAAATATCATTATTATATTTCTTATTTAAGATTTTTTTTTTTCAGATATATATATAAGAGTATAAAAAATAATATAATCGTCATAATCAAGAGCATATATAATGTTGTAGAACCTAAAATTACGCTATTACTTTCACTAAAATATAAAATTAGGTGCTAAATTGCTAAGAGAATGATATCATGCGCGATGTATCGGAGAATTTTAGATGGAATTTTGCGACAAATTTTCCTTAAAGAGACAGACTGTATCGGGAGAGATAATAGATCAGGCAGAGCGTCAGCATCAGTCAGTTTTCTTTTTCAGAGACAAGGCGTTGCGAAAATGTGTCCTCGAACGAGGAAGACGCGAAAGCGGGACGCAAAAAGAAGTATGAGATGATAATATCATAGATAGATGAAATCATGTTTACGCAACTGATGCACCTCGGGAAGCTTTAAACCTTTGCCGTAGGCAAGCGCATTAATATATACATATATACATTTGATTTCTTTTTGAGAAATAGAGAGAGAAAAAGAGAGAGAGAGAGAGGCAGATCAAATCGTAAAACTCATATTACTGATTGTGAGCAAAGATTACTAGCACTATAAGAATGAAAAAGGAGGGTAGAAGTGCAGCGTGTCTTCCTGCAATTTCGACAAATGGAAGTTCGTGTGGAGGATCGGGAAGGTCAGACAATAAGGCGATGAAAGCGGTCGCGAAATCCATTTTCTAATATCCAGTAGTCAGGCTATTTCACGCGAGATACGATATATGTAGTAGGATCAAATCCCGGCGGTATGTCAGAATCATGTCGCCCGCAAAATTACAGCGACCTCCCTTCAAACACCGTCGAGCGATTCCGTCTTTACGCCTCCGAGAGCCGATGTATTCGTGCAAGTCGTTTTCTTGAAAAATCTCGGGAAAAACACGCGGACGATATCTAATAACGTCAAAGGAAATTATACGATAATTTAGAATTTTTACGCGTATGTACGTAAAATTTCTTTTGCAAACAGAAACGCCTAATGAACTCGAGGTAGATGGATAATGATGGAAACTTCCATGATTACGCGAGCCATCGCATAAACCTTCTAATGAGAGTTTAATAATATATTAAACGTAGAGATGGACTCTTACCTAAAAATTTATATGGGAGAGAGAGAGAGAGGGGAACATTAAATTGGACCGAGATTCTCGGATTAAATTGCGACAAGACTTTTCTGCCCATTCTGAGTGCGCGCTATTGCGATTCACAATGAAGGAGAATAATACATTTATGAGCCGTCACATTCGTATGATGTAATAAGCCCAACGTGGCAGCCGAAAAGAATTCCATGTTTAGAACAGGACGACGGGGCTGAAAGAATAGAACAAAGAACAACGCTTTTTTTCATCTCCGTTCGTGACCCATTTCAACGAGCTATTCGTTAGGGATCGCCGTGTTCCCAGAGAAAAATGTACAAAGACGAATGCGTCTATGATTGAGATGATTCCTGAGTTCACTTGCGACGCATACGAATCGTAAAGATGACAATACCGATAACAAAAATTTCTCTTTTCCCTCCCAAATGACGAGTTACTTTCTATCTCGTCGCGCGAGAGCCGAGCGTGGAGTATTTTTTTTACGAATGGGAAATTTCGAGCCTCTTTCTCGAGGAGATCGAATCCGAGTTTGATCTTACTTGAAAAGAACGGTGAGTGTTTTTTTTTCATTTTACCCTATTATATATATCCAACGTTTCAATTCCGTCATTCTATTCGCAAAGATAAAGTTCAGAACGAAGTTTGTCCCGCGGTCTGATCGCATTTCTCTCGCTATATCTTATTGCTTTTGTTCTTTATCTGTCTTTGAGATTTCGTGCGCAATGCTATCCTGTACAAAATTCTACGCGTTGGCAAATAGAAAAATCTAAACGTTCAAATAAAATATACCTTTTTTTCTCAAGATAGAAATGACAAAAAACAAATAATATATAAGACATTATTTTTTACGCTAGAAATATAATCGATTTAAATTAAATATATCACATGGTTCAAGATTGACCTATAATTTTTATTTTATTGGGAATTGTATTAAAAATTCTGGGTCAACCTTGACGAACCGCTCACGTATATTTATTTCGATATCAATCGCGGCAATTTTTATTTTTGCAGGAAATGCTTTTGATTTTTTGTTTGTAATGTAAATTTGCAATGTAAATTAAACATTTGGTATCTCGAAAATGTCCGGGACAATTAATTCCGTCGATTTTTTAAAAATGTGATACTCTCGGCGAAACTGATGTGTCTCGCATATATATACGAAGATATCTCTCGACCTCAAACGTTCTACATTGTCTCGTATTTGAGATAGGTAATGCTGCATACATGCACCAGGTCATAGACATAGTATATCTAGACCGAGTGTTGAGGAGTGGGAGCCGAGGTGCACGTAGAAAAGGACATACTCTGTTTCGTGCCCCTTGGCTTTTCCTTAGCAGGAAAATGTAATTTAACGTTTAATTGCACTGCAGAAGTCTTGAATCGGAAATTAAAAATGTTGTAGAAGTAATAGGCCGCAATGAAATTCTCATTAAGGTAATCTCAATTTCAGATTTGCGTCATCAGATATTTAACATATTGATCATATTCAATGGTGTAATTTACGGTTCACACAGTCCAATTTATCTGTGTCGATATTTCGCTGAATCATGTGTTTTATTTCGAGTGTGGTAGCGCACTCTCGATATAATAAATTTACGTTAAACGGAGAGAGGCGAAAGAGAGGCCGTGACACGCGATGCTCAAAGGGAATGAAAATATCGCGGTATCGTGCTTTCGTTTAAAAGCACCATCTCTGACGCGCTTTCGGAGGCGCCGATTTCGATGAAAATAATTCACCAGCCGCGATTATCGATCACCGCGTGACGTGACGGATATTATGGCGAGTGTACATATTATTAGACCTAATGAAGTGACAAACGATGTGCGCATATCCCAGATTGTTGTTTGCCATCGACCGAAGCGTATCAATGGTATTATTAAATTACAATTGGTCGAACGATGATTACGTTGAGATCGCAGCGTTTTCGAAACGTGTAATCATTTACATGTTGCGCGGCTAACGATAATCGTATAATTACTGGTAATCTTCAGCGAACCAGATACAAGTATCGATTTGCAGCATCGCTATTGAAATTTATAGCGGGAAAGAGGACATTTAAACGAATAATATGAAAAGCTTGTTAAAGTAATAATTTTTCGTTAGATACAATTTGCGAGATGATCACGGGCTGAATTCTAAAGATTCAAGAGATTTGAATATTTTAAGCGAGCAAGTATTTTAAGAGCAATAAAAATATATTCATATTTTTAATTCACTTATTGCGAGAGACGCTAATGTAAGAGGCGCGTTGACTAAATTACCATCATTTTCCTCGATGTTTCTAATCAAAGCTAATCCTCTTCTATCTACGCATGCATTAATTACGTTAATTAAGATACAAAAGCGATGCTAACAGCTATTAATTGTTCAACCGCGAGCATCTAGCTTATCTGAACAAGTACGTTAAAACGTATTCAGCGTTAGAATGATTAACAAACGATAATGAGTTCATTAATGGATTACCGCACCCGCGCTGCAATCAGATTACGAGGTATCACGAGCACAACTCACAGTAACTGAAATTTCCAGCACCCACGTGATTTCTCGCTTGCGAACATCGGTGTTGATTCGAATAAAAACCGCCGACGCGCGAATTCACCGGCTTTCACTCGCGTAATCTTGATTTAAAACACGTCGACGCGTATTTTATTAGGCCACAGAAGGCTATAAGGGCGTAAAGAAAAGGCGATCGTAAGCGTGTTTAATGGCGGTGAACGAACGGATCCCGGAATATTCGAGAAACGATTGATATGAATGACGTTTCTCGCCGCGTTAATATCGACATTTATACAAATTTGCTTCCGCTGCACTTAATGCGGGAATTATACTATGCCTGGGAATCTTTGTCTGAAAGGAGAGAAAATGTATTCGGAAAATCTTAGCAATATCGAGAGTAAGCCAATCCTATGATAATACATGCAGATTAGCTGGAATGTGAAAATTGCATCTTGAAATTGCATACAAAAGGGAAACAGATGAACCATTAATTATGCGTTTTGTTGAATAATGATATGCGTTTCGCGTTACATAAAATTGCACGTTTTTTAATAACGCTGTTTGTTTACAAGTGCGTGAATTTTTGGATAATTTATTTGAGATGATCGTAAAAAGCGAAAAACATAGGTGGTCTATATGGTAATCTGTAATGCTTCCGTAAGCTTGATCACGTTGAACCATGATGAATTTTCGATTAATTTTTTATCTGCGATAACTCGTACAACGTGAAATAAAGTTTTACATCTCGCGTAATTCAGAGCGTATAAAGTCGCAGAGAGACAGTATATCTATATATAGTTTATAAAATGTGGTTTATGACGAAATTATATACTCGATATACTAATATAAATTCAATTTTATGGATTATCTCTTGCCAATGTGCACGCAGCTTAAAAGAGACAAACTTTCATTGACGAAAACGGTGGAAGTGCTCGGATGAGCTTAAAGAGAGTCTCAATCTCCGTTGAGTTTCGAGGGGTCAATTTAGACGGATCTTTTTGTATCGATCAAACGATGAAACGACGGTCCTGTTACACTTTGGACAATTAAAGATAATCGAGCGAAGAACAAAATGAACGAGCTTCGAGTGGTCGTGTGAGTCTCGCAATTGCAGGCTCGGAGAAATTCTTAGAACGGATCGAGATTTAGAACGATGGATATCTAGAATCGCAGAAGCTTTGATTAAGTGACGCAAATTATTTAGGGAATTAATGGCCGTTCGAAACAGCGTTTATAGCGGGAATTAGAAATTCTTCGGTCGCGTGCGTGATTTTATACATGACGTGCTAAGCACGATAGTCGGATGGGTTTCGAACTATAACGTGTCCGAATCTTTCAATTAGGAAACAGGAAACTCGCCTCGGGGCGAGCGCGTTATCTTGACGAAACGTTTTCGCGACCCTATCTCAATGTACTATCGTACAGAACACAAATGTGGAACAGATCTTGATCTATAATTATAACCCGATCAAAGCCGATTTGATTGCACGAATGGAACACACGTATTTTGAGGACTCGCGATACTTTACTCTTCACGCTCTTTCGAGCTTATATGCTTAAAAATGCATTAACTACAATTACGCAATTAATTGTAATATGCGTAGAATAATGGTTTATTTATACGCGTATGGCATAGACAAGATGCGAGACGTTTACAATTTTAAACAAGTCGTTCGATAAATGTTTCACGAAGGAATTTCTATATCGATTATAGAGAAATAAGTTTTGTAAAAGCAATTAAATGATTTATAAAATATATAAATGCTAAAGAGTTTGTGCAAATATGTATATATATATGTCTATTATTAAGATATTCGACTTACAAATATTCGTCGTAACTGAGCCCATTAGCATCTCTGTTTGGCCAATCGCTATAGCAGATGACACGGACCTCACCGTTCATAAAGTTCTGGGTGTAAGTGGTATAGAAAAGCAGCATCGGTAAAGAAAGTATTGCCCCGACGATCCAGATAACGATTGCAACGCACAGCGTTGCCTTCTTTCCCATACGTGGTCTCAAAGGATTTACAATGGCCATGTACCTAAAACAAAGTTCATATTAAAAATTGTAATCGATAAAGAAAGTTAAAGTTACATATGATCTAATTAAATCATTTTGATTAAATACAGATCGATTAAAATATTATTTTTTTAAATATCATTATTATATTTCTTATTTAAGATTTTTTTTTTTCAGATATATATATAAGAGTATAAAAAATAATATAATCGTCATAATCAAGAGCATATATAATGTTGTAGAACCTAAAATTACGCTATTACTTTCACTAAAATATAAAATTAGGTGCTAAATTGCTAAGAGAATGATATCATGCGCGATGTATCGGAGAATTTTAGATGGAATTTTGCGACAAATTTTCCTTAAAGAGACAGACTGTATCGGGAGAGATAATAGATCAGGCAGAGCGTCAGCATCAGTCAGTTTTCTTTTTCAGAGACAAGGCGTTGCGAAAATGTGTCCTCGAACGAGGAAGACGCGAAAGCGGGACGCAAAAAGAAGTATGAGATGATAATATCATAGATAGATGAAATCATGTTTACGCAACTGATGCACCTCGGGAAGCTTTAAACCTTTGCCGTAGGCAAGCGCATTAATATATACATATATACATTTGATTTCTTTTTGAGAAATAGAGAGAGAAAAAGAGAGAGAGAGAGAGGCAGATCAAATCGTAAAACTCATATTACTGATTGTGAGCAAAGATTACTAGCACTATAAGAATGAAAAAGGAGGGTAGAAGTGCAGCGTGTCTTCCTGCAATTTCGACAAATGGAAGTTCGTGTGGAGGATCGGGAAGGTCAGACAATAAGGCGATGAAAGCGGTCGCGAAATCCATTTTCTAATATCCAGTAGTCAGGCTATTTCACGCGAGATACGATATATGTAGTAGGATCAAATCCCGGCGGTATGTCAGAATCATGTCGCCCGCAAAATTACAGCGACCTCCCTTCAAACACCGTCGAGCGATTCCGTCTTTACGCCTCCGAGAGCCGATGTATTCGTGCAAGTCGTTTTCTTGAAAAATCTCGGGAAAAACACGCGGACGATATCTAATAACGTCAAAGGAAATTATACGATAATTTAGAATTTTTACGCGTATGTACGTAAAATTTTTTTTGCAAACAGAAACGCCTAATGAACTCGAGGTAGATGGATAATGATGGAAACTTCCATGATTACGCGAGCCATCGCATAAACCTTCTAATGAGAGTTTAATAATATATTAAACGTAGAGATGGACTCTTACCTAAAAATTTATATGGGAGAGAGAGAGAGAGGGGAACATTAAATTGGACCGAGATTCTCGGATTAAATTGCGACAAGACTTTTCTGCCCATTCTGAGTGCGCGCTATTGCGATTCACAATGAAGGAGAATAATACATTTATGAGCCGTCACATTCGTATGATGTAATAAGCCCAACGTGGCAGCCGAAAAGAATTCCATGTTTAGAACAGGACGACGGGGCTGAAAGAATAGAACAAAGAACAACGCTTTTTTTCATCTCCGTTCGTGACCCATTTCAACGAGCTATTCGTTAGGGATCGCCGTGTTCCCAGAGAAAAATGTACAAAGACGAATGCGTCTATGATTGAGATGATTCCTGAGTTCACTTGCGACGCATACGAATCGTAAAGATGACAATACCGATAACAAAAATTTCTCTTTTCCCTCCCAAATGACGAGTTACTTTCTATCTCGTCGCGCGAGAGCCGAGCGTGGAGTATTTTTTTTACGAATGGGAAATTTCGAGCCTCTTTCTCGAGGAGATCGAATCCGAGTTTGATCTTACTTGAAAAGAACGGTGAGTGTTTTTTTTTCATTTTACCCTATTATATATATCCAACGTTTCAATTCCGTCATTCTATTCGCAAAGATAAAGTTCAGAACGAAGTTTGTCCCGCGGTCTGATCGCATTTCTCTCGCTATATCTTATTGCTTTTGTTCTTTATCTGTCTTTGAGATTTCGTGCGCAATGCTATCCTGTACAAAATTCTACGCGTTGGCAAATAGAAAAATCTAAACGTTCAAATAAAATATACCTTTTTTCTCAAGATAGAAATGACAAAAAACAAATAATATATAAGACATTATTTTTTACGCTAGAAATATAATCGATTTAAATTAAATATATCACATGGTTCAAGATTGACCTATAATTTTTATTTTATTGGGAATTGTATTAAAAATTCTGGGTCAACCTTGACGAACCGCTCACGTATATTTATTTCGATATCAATCGCGGCAATTTTTATTTTTGCAGGAAATGCTTTTGATTTTTTGTTTGTAATGTAAATTTGCAATGTAAATTAAACATTTGGTATCTCGAAAATGTCCGGGACAATTAATTCCGTCGATTTTTTAAAAATGTGATACTCTCGGCGAAACTGATGTGTCTCGCATATATATACGAAGATATCTCTCGACCTCAAACGTTCTACATTGTCTCGTATTTGAGATAGGTAATGCTGCATACATGCACCAGGTCATAGACATAGTATATCTAGACCGAGTGTTGAGGAGTGGGAGCCGAGGTGCACGTAGAAAAGGACATACTCTGTTTCGTGCTCCTTGCGTTCTCTCTCGCTCGCACGTAGCATGACGAAAGAGAGCGCTATGCTCTGTGCGAGCGAGAGAGAACGCAAGGGGCACGAAACAGAGTATGTCCTTTTCTACGTGTATCTTTACCCCCACTTCTTAAATAAAGGCAAACGCTCGGTCTAGATATATTATGTCTATGCACCAGGTAGTTGCGTGAGAACATTGTTACCAGCGCAAAGGTAGAATAAGGAGAGAGAGAGAGAGAGAGAGAGAGAGCGAGCTTTCTCGTAACGGCCGTCACAAGCGAATGTCCTTGACGTTTCTCAACGTGCTTTCTGCCCGCTGCTTTGCGGATGTTAATCCGGAGATGAACACTAAGAGAGACACTATATGTAATATACGCATTCCAAATTCCAGATTCTCCAAGTTTCCATATTCGGTCCTTGCCTGGTTATACCGCGAGGATTTCCACTTAATCGGCTTGCGGCTTAATCCCAAGTTGTGATATCAATGTTCTAACGTAAGGGCCGAATATAATATTACGCCCTGACACGGTACTAAGTAGGTTCTTGAAAGAGAAATGTTATTATTACAGAGTAATTTTCCGAGAGATATAAATGGATCCGCTAGTCGAGATGAATTGAGACTTAAATTTTGGAAATATGAGCCGGGTAACATTGTCCGTATGATTTATGTTTTAACTATAATACATTCAGTTCGATTATTTAAGTTTCTACACGATGTATGATTACGATTTAAATTTAGACAAAGCATTGAAGTTTTAATGATAACGATGTTAAAAGGTTCATAAATATTCAAAAAGATTCATATATTACAAATATAAATATAAAGATTCATAAAAATATGATGCTTTTTGATAACAGTATCACTGAACTGAATTTATTAAATATACTTTTTAAATTCAACTAATACGATCATTTATATTTAATTTAAAGCTTTTAGTTGGTTTATGTATGAAAATGAAAGAGATGAACCATTTTTTAATCTATTGCGAATATGATGTGCATAAATACAGCTTGCACATATTTTAGGTATGCAATTTTCACAAAAAACACTTTGATAATTAATATTATACATAATATAATATATATTTTTTTTTTTTTATAGAAATTTATTATTTGTATATCCGGGAAAAAATCGTTTTCGGATATTATATTTTGAACTCTTTCTTTGTTGTTATAAAAATTTTAACCATTTTAGCTTTGTTCAAATTTAAACCGTAATTATATGCTGCACATAAATGATAATCAAGAATTTTCTGATATGTGTTGTTTACAGATGGATTTTAATTATTAATACATTATTTCAGAGTTTTCAAGAACATCCTATATTATTGCATAAAATACATAACAAACGTAGATTCTCTAAACTGTTAAATCAGAGTGTCTGTCAGGAAATTTACCACGAAAACAAACACTTGGAAAAAGCTTTCTGTCAGAAATTTCTCGATTATCCTGTAGGTATTAACTTGTAACGCGTGTATTACATAACATTGAAACGGGTTGGGATTTTATAAAAATAGACAGCTGATGTTGGGGAATAGGTTGAGTAAAAGTTATGTAAATGATTTCGATGATCTTTCATGTCTAAGGTAGATCTTGTTTCATATCCGTTTCTCAAGTTGGGTGGCTTTCTTTATACCATTTGCGAAGCCAACCGTATCCAGACCGACCCAGCTTATACAGCGGAAGATCGAGAAAGGTCTGCATGATGTCCTTGTACTCGATTTATGCGCTTATTCGTACTACGATGGAAAAATTATTCTTTTCTTATCGTTTGGTTAGGCCTCAAATAAGCGGTCCGTAAAATTGCAAACAAAGAGAATTATCCTGACAATATTGCCATCTATCATATGTCGAGGAATTATAATTAATTCGCGCAGCTGCTCGTGTTCCCGTATGATACAAAGATCCGAAAGCCGTCTTATTTTTCAGACACCCTCTTAGACGTCTCTTTTGGACATCTTTCGAAGTTTCGTCTTGAATTTTAACAAGGCTTGGCTTATAACTTTTTTATTGAATAGCATCGTGGAAGATAAATGTTCTTTTGGAAAGAGATAGCCTGTCATATGCTGCATATTTTCTGGATACGAATGATGAGGCGTTTATAGGAAAGAGGGTTTTACGAAAACTCTCAGGAGGTTCATTTGCTGTCAGTGATATGGTCCTTTGGGGAAAAGGAAATGGTCCGAGTTGCACTACCATATTTTACGGGATCCAAAGATCTCATCTTCAACGATTCAGGGTCTTGACCCTTCTGAACCCTTGTTGCATCATCACGATAATAAATTGCGAAGAATATTAACCTCCGATCTCTAGGAATAAATTCTGAGGACACTAAATTATATTATACGAGCAATATAAAAGATTACAAAGTTAATGCAACATTCAATTTTTGCATATTGTTATGCGCGAATTTGTGGCTCCCGCGTTATTTTAGAAAACATCATGAAACATTGTTTGCATTCTTTTTTTTTACTTTGCGATACGCTTCAAAGAAAGTTCGTTCAGCGCGAGAACGTGATGATGCTTTCCCAAATATAATTTGAAATGCAAATAAATTGAATGAGCGAGCGCGGTATGAATTTTCAACTGGATTATCCATGCTTTTTCAAAGCGTATGTAGAATTACGTTACCGCATAGGTGTTGATACTGTCAAAACACGAACTTGATGCTAAAATAGCAATATAATATGATATTTAACGGTTGCATTCTAAAAGATAATTTTCTCGAAACAAATCTTTTCTTTTCCACGTATTAATTCGTTATTTCCATAGTATTTTTTTATTACCTAATTCAATAGAAAATAACTTTTTTTAAACATAAGAAAAAGAGAGTAACCATTTTCTGTAATATTTTTGACGTTGAATACGATTATGGCTTTCAAATTTTTCCATGACGTCATACGTTTCAAGCAATTAAAGTTGTCAAAAAATTCAGCGACCATTCAACTTTTATGTTTGAATAAACATAATTGAATGCTATTTCTTAGATCTTTAATGATTTAATTCGCAATTTTTTCGCAATAGACACTATAAAATTTAATAATAAATATTTTATTAATCATAATCGACGCAATAAATTTCTGTAGAGGGCTGAAAGTTCTATCAACATTTATATTTAACTTTAATCGTAACACAATTTCTCCAACACATTACATATATATATATATATATATATCGCACCTCAGATTTATTATACTGCCGCAAAACATGTTACAAACGAGTTGTAA
>NW_021848400.1:94876-106608 GCF_003651465.1 Formica exsecta
TAATAAAATACATTAAAATAGTCCAATTTTCCAACTTTAATCAAATTTCTCAAAAGTGTGATGTGATGGAGCAATTTGAAAACCAGAATTCTATTTAATGTAAAAGAAAAACTTTCGAGAAATGATTACTCTCTTTCATGTGTTCTTTCTGTTGAACTGCATTATTATCATGTGTGAATATTATCGTATGGCTTAAACATACAAGGTTGTAATTAAACTTACAAACTTGCATTACGCGTAGAAGTGGATTTTGCTTCATTAGATTCGCGCTTCTTGCTAATCTCGTTATTCTCGCCGGTATGTTTTTTTTTGCAACAAATTACATTTTACAGCGGCCAGATAATCGCTCGACTGCCTCGCAGATGCAATGCATATTTTATCAGGCTACAACCCGCCCAACGTGAATCCCTCGTTAACCGCGTAATCGGTTTCGATAAACGTTAATCCCGGCCAAACTTGGATGATTGACTGTTGCGGATTAATTCGTTGGGAGAACGGGCAAGATTGTCGGATCCTCCGTGGTTGTCTGCTCTTATCGGAGCTTCTTATCGTTCCCGCATCCTCATCTAGATGTTCTTATCCTCGTCGTTGTTGTGTTGTACAACACAACTTGTGTCAGCCTTTCTTGCCCTTTCCATTTTGATCGTAATTGGCGTTGTAATTTCTGTGAAAGTTATAGTTGCGCGTTTCGGGAAGTACATGGTTTAAGCGAATCGGATTATTATTATTCGCGGAGAGAAGGAGGATGTTGATCGATGACTCGAATCGATCGCGCCTCGACGTTGACGTTGGCGTTGTAATTGTAGTTTGCGTTTGACATTCGACTCTACCTGGCAGCGTTCCAGGTAGCTTGGCTCCAAGCCAAGAACGGCTGTTTCTCTATACGTTTCCGTTCGAGGCGTCGGTCGACTCATCACAATTTGCTTTGTAATTCGAGTTCAAATTGGACCTTTGCGATTTGAATTATTATTTGGGTAACGGATGTGCACACGACAGAACGATAGCTCAAATCTCCTCAAGAAATTTAGGTTTGCTCTTCTACGTTTATCATCAGTTTGACGTGATGGTAGTAGCTCGTGATGTTTATTCTAGTTTCGAGATCGACACTCGGTCGAGCGACACTTTCGACATTTAAATTTCAAACATAGACAACTCGGTGGATGCGAGTAAATTCACATCTCCCTATTCGCTGTCGGCGTCCTCGATCGACGACTCGAGTCAGTATTGTCTTTAAGATTCGCATTCCGTTTTCATCTTCAATTCTCCGAGTTCAGTCGAGAATTGCCGTGAACGAGGACATTACTGACATTGGAATTTTAATCGGTCCTTTAATTATTGGCGATAACATCATCGGTATTTCGATTGAAATTCGTATTGTTGCTTGCCCCGCCGCTTATTTATATTATTCGCATCCGTCGAGTGACGTTAAATGCTGCATCGAGCGAGTGAAAAATTGAAGAAGTCGCTTCTCGGACCGCACGTTTTGGCAGCTTCCCTCTCACGATTAACGACCGACCTTGGTTCAAACAAACGGAATAAGTTGTTTCGCATTATTTAGCTTCCGCAACAGGTTGTGACTCAACAGGTTCGGTCGCTTACACTTGGAGCATCTGTCCAGGTACCGCCGATGCGTAAACGGGTTTCCGCGTGTTTAATCTGATTTTCTTCCTCGGAACGGACGGAATAGCCACTCCCCGTCCTTGCTTGCGGATTCCGCGGGAATCCTATTCTCGGCGCACATTCCGGTTTCTCGTGGCTTTTGGAGAGGATTGTTATAGTCAACATGCGAATCCGCACTGTTAACGTCGCCATTTCTCTTTGTATTTGTTCGTTGTTTGCGAATTGCGATGAAATTTATCTTGTTCAAACTTATCGATGGCGTTTTGATTGACGAAACGAATGTTTGCATTGCGTTTCGATCGAAACCGGAGACTGTCGATGCATCGCGTTGCATCATCCCCTTTAATAAGCGGAGATCTGTCCGCAGGTTTTGTTTCCGGGTTTTGTTCCGGACAGGTTGGATATTGATGGACGGTTGCGCGGCTACACTATTGTTTGCGATTCAAGGTATTGACACATTCGCGTTGGCATGTCCGATTTTACATAAATTCGACCTACGTCCGCCCATGTCGATTTCCGCCTCGTCATAGTTCGATTATCGGTCGTTATCTCTGGCAGGTCGGAACGCGAGTTCGCCGCCGCGAGGCGAAGTTACTGACGGCTTAATAGTGGTTGATTCCGATTCCTGACCGTTTGATTGAATTTCCAGATGCTTGTCTCGCGAAAACGCTGATATTCCAGCTACGATCGGCATTGATGTTGGAATTTAAGGTGGTATTCGCGTTATAACTTGCCGCTATCTGACCGGGATCTCGCCGGGATCTCGGGAAGATGAGCAACGTCACATTCAATTTTATCGTCTAACAGTTCCGCGTTTTTCGCCGCAGACGGCGAAGCGATTGAATTTTCCATGTTTACGCGCTACGATCGAATCGATATTGCCGTCGAAACTACCGTTTACGTTGTTATATTACTTGTATGTTGTTGCCCGTACGACCCGTTTATATTCAGATCCGACGCTGCGTTTGATCGGTACTTTTCACGTTCAACGAGGCAGACTTTATATCGCGTCTTTCTATTCTCGTTCAAGTTTTCCCCGAAAGTGCTTATAAGCGTTGCTTTGTTACCCGGACTCGCGATTTTCCAGCAGAAAATTTTACATCTTGTTTAAAAACTGGGCGTTTTATTTCTTTTTTATCTTTTTTCTTTTCGCTTCCGTTGGAAGATGATTTTATCATTAAACTTATTCTATATTATATGCCCTCTCAACGATCGTTCCGCGACGGTGGAATTAATTCTCTTCTTTTTCGCTTGAATCTCTTCGAATCTTCGTTATTTAGCATGGAATTCCGAGAGAATTCTGCGGCTTCCGCGACAAACGCGGCGATTATCCAAACGGGATTTCGCAGTCTAATCCGAAAAAAAACGAAAAAAAAAAAGAATTGCTCTCACAAAAGAGAAAGCAATTTCCGTCAATATTTACTCACGAATTAATGGATGTTGGGGCGCGTCGTGTCGAGAGAGATCGGATTCAATTTGCTCAAACTAGTCGGTACTCTCCCCTGAAACAACGCCCGCGGATAAATCATCTTCTCATCGTAAACAAACGGCAACTGAAGTGCCGGTTTGCATTCTCATGCAAACTGATGACCGGATCGCTCGGCTAACTGCTTGTGTGTATCTCATTGTCAATCCTATGGTTTCCGGTAATACGAGTAAAACTGACAAGCGTGAGACACAACAACAGATAAACTTCTCGATCATCTCGATACGCGAGGCGTGTTTGATATCAATACGCGGATACGCGAAGTTTTGACAGCCTGCAACTTGAGGAGAGTTCGCCAGATCCGGCAGTTAGATATCGTTTGTAATATCTATCAGGATGATGTTTCCAATAGGACAAACGCGATCGAAATAAATCAGAAAATGTCTAGATAAATTTTATTCTCTGCTCCCCACCCCCCTCTCTCTCTCTCTCTCTCTCTCTTTCTTTTCGGTAGAAAATCGATGGTGCAAAAACACCGATGGCTATTTGCGGTAAAAAATGTTTCCGCCGTCACTTTGATTAATTTTTCTAATCAAGAGTGCTTTTCTCAAGGGACGTTTCTTTCTAGGAAATTCCGAGTTTCCTCCACTTTGTTAGTCAAGGGTGTCGGATGGTCGTTAGTAATCACCGCTTCCTCACCGTTATCGTCATAGTGATCGTTAAAGTTCTTGAGATGCTTTTGTTAGCTTTCCACGCGATTCAGTCAAATCCTCGTTCTCTTCTTGCGCGAGACACTTCGCCGGTAGATTTTCGCTTTAAGACGACTCGAACCGCCGATCATCGATTGACAACCCTCACGGGATAATCGGCGTCTTGAGGAAATTAAATTGCGGGTTGTCGTCGTCGTTTTAGGAAAAGAAAAGATCGTCGATCGGTCGAAGTTGGATCCGTCGTTGAAGGACTCTCGATCGTACTCGATGTCTTTTCCACATTGTTCGATAACGGCTGCAGGATCCGAACATTGTTTCTGTTTTCGGCATAAAATCGCTATCGGTTCGACGTCTCTGTGTTTGATTTCTCGAATGCGATTTGGAACGAAAAAGTCGAATCCTCGGTTACTACATCGTAAATGAACACGATGTGCAGTTTGTTTCTATCTCTTTCGTGATCTCTGGCCAAGCTTTTGTCAAAAGTGCATTTTTCGTGATCAGCTTCCGCGTAAGTAAGTTCTGTTTACGATCGCAAGTCGCTCAAGGTAAATTATCAACTTATAACCTGCGTTCATAAATTCTTTATACCTTTACGTTAATCAATATCGAGAGCCGACATAGAATGCCGTTATCTGATTATCAAAAATGTTGTCGTGCTGAAAACGTCGTTAAGCATGCCGAATTCTCTATCATTTTTATCGATCAGTTCGTCCAAAATGGGGAATGAACTTATCCAAGTATTCATTCCCTTCGTTTTCTTCCTTTAAGCTGTCCGCCTATCAGAGTTCTTATTGACTAAGCTCGCTTTTGAATGATAATCTGCAATTAACAGCTCACTGGACGGACAATTAATCAATAAAAATGATAAAGAGAGATAATTGGTAGAATTTTAAGCTTAATAATTTATGGCTTTTATTAGAAAATGTGTGTCACATATAATTGTGTGTGATAGAATACTAAGATTAATAATTGATAGAATTACAAAATGACAAGTGCAATAGACGTGCATTCAGGATCGAAATTGCATCGCTCCATCGGAGAAACGTCTTCCCATCGACGTGAATTTATATTTTCTATCTAGCATGGACCAATATATTATTATTAAGCAGTGCTTTTATTGATTACATCGGCAACGGGCATCAGTCTTGCTACATTTTGGCCTCTAATTGAGTTATTTTTATCGATTCCTAATGCATTTTTGAGCGATATTTCAGAATTTATTTTTCATCATTTCTCAGACTCTCTTTCTCTCATCATTTCTCGGAAATAAAAACCAATCTTACTGATTGCAATTATTTTTTTTTACATTTTTTCATTGAATTCTTTTATCGAATTTCTAACGTATTCACAAGTCGGGACATAAGAGGCCAAGTTATTTCTGTCGCTGCCTCGGACAAACGTTGTATTATTTTTATCGACTCCTAATGTATTCTTGAGCGATATTTCAGAATTTATTTTTCATCTCTTCTCAGACTCTCTTTCTCTCATCATTTCTTGGAAATAAAAACCAATCTTACTGATTAATTATTTTTTTTTTACATTTTCTCATTGAATTCTTTTATCGAATTTCTAACGTATTCACAAGTCGGGACATAAGAGGCCAAGTTATTTCTGTCGCTGCCTCGGACAAACGTTGTTGTTGAAGGTGGAAAAGGAATATTTTTTGGGAAGTTTGTGGTGTGTGCATTTCTCTCTTATTTCGTGCCACACATGCGGCACGCCCTTTGCGGAATTTCGTTTGCGGCGACGTGTACTCCCTCCAATGCGCGGCATTGTTTCAACGCGCGGCTCTCGTTTGAATCGGTATCGGAAGCATGTACGTGACATACCGCGCAAGGAGGTAACTGCACCACATCCCCTTCTCCCTTCGCTATCAACGACGTCGCGCTGTGTGCATTTCCGTATGGAATAATGGATGCCAAACATACGCGGGGATGTCATAATGACGTCAATATTTAGAAATGCGCGTTCTTCAGACGCAAGCAAATTTTTACAGTTTCGTATTACAGTTGCCATATAAATGCGAAACGTCGTCGAATAAAACAATACTCCGTGTGCAAAATTTACGACACATCCGATATCGCATTTCTTTAAAAATGCGAGCTCACCGTACCGTTATACTCGCCGCATTCTGAACTGAATCTTGTTACCTAACAATTGGATCGTAATAACAATCTTTAATAGAGAGTTGTTCGAGAGTCGATCCAATTTTGTAATATCCTTAATAAATCGCTAAAGAGATCTCAGTGTGTCTTCTAGTTTCTTTAAATATATCATTTTTAAAGATAATATTTTATAAAAATGAGTAGACGAGATTTTGCTGCAATACGTTTCTTAAAATCAATCGAATTGAAATATTGAACCGATCGGTTCCGTGAAAAATCGCAACAATATGATTACTTTTTTTATTAACGTAGTATAATAATTTAAATATGCTCTTGTCGAGTGGAAGCGCTATAAGCGCGTGAATTATTTTCATTCGTAGAAAATTGAACGCCCGCGCATTTTAAAAATATTTTCTTGCACATATACAAGAAATAGAGAGATAGATAGAGAGAGAGAGAGAACTCCGAGCAGCGATGAAAACCTACAAGCGAGAAGAAATTTTTCTCGAATAAAGAAAAGACCTCAGGAGAAGAACCTTAACCTTTTTTTTCGACAATAATATTCTCTTAGAATAAATATCGAGCGGAAAATGTTTGCAATATTTTTGCTCGCGTGGGTTTACAGACTGCACGATAGATTTGCTTCCAATGATATTTGAAATGAAAATAACCAGAAATTAACTCTCGACTCGGCATTTAAAATGAAAAATAATATTTTATAGATAGACGATTCTTGCATAAAAATAATATCAAATTATTTATGCTACGCGCAATGCTGGATATTTGATTGCATATTTTAATCATCCCTGTTGTAGATCAATTGGAATGCCAGATCTGAATTTAAGCAAAAAGAAAGAAATACGTCGTAATTATTCGAGTTTAATATTTCAACCGCTAATGTGATATGTCGGTCGATGAGAATGATAGAAGTATCCATTAACCACAGGAATCAATTCTCGTTCGTGCAGTCGTATAAAATTAAATACTCTGCAAATTAATTTGCGATTACTTTTGGAATTATTCTTTTTTGAAGCAGAGTGTTTCTCCGTTCCCTCTTATTGGCAATAGTTTTTGATATCAGTCAGTCTCTTTTTTTTTCAAAAAGACATTTCTCTCGGATTGTTGAAGTATCCGAAACGAAAATATTTCAAACGACGACAACGAATGATTCTTTACTTTGCGCGCCGGCAATTATTTATCCTCTTTTACGTGATAAAAGGAAACTTTGCCGAGCCTCTTCTTCTTGCGCTTACGCGGCGTTTGACTTCTCTTCGATCTCTTCGAGAGATCGACCTTTTCCTCGCAATACTAGGTATCGATATCCCCCTGGTAGGTAGTGATAACAGCAATATCCTTACGTGGGCTATCGAGCGCGCCGGAGAAAATTAACCGACGATCCAATCTCTGAGTTTTTCTATATTTACGATAACGTCTGCTGCCGACATACGTTTATACATAGGGTGCGACGAAAAAAATTGCGCGGATTGAAAAACGAGTTGGAGAGAATCTGCACTTGCAGTATTACTTAAATACATACGATCGGTTTAAACGTAAATCCCGCTTTAGACGATCTATAATTCGCGACAAAATTCGGAATAACATTTTCTATTTACAATTTCATGTATGTTGTATAATAATAAAATAGTAGAAGAAGTAAAATACGGACAAATGTAAAAGACATATCAGAATGAACACATACATAAGTTTTTTTTATAGTATAATGTAAAAATATAAATAGAATTCTATCTCGAGTCTTATCGCGAATTTATAGATCGTTCTAAATCGGGCTTAAGATATAAATTTAGAGCGCATCGCATTTGCTATTATATCGAGTCTTTCGATTAAGTTTCTTCCCGTTTCGTTCGATTCTATCGCACTCACGAAGGCTCGTTGCAGCAGCGTCGCACTGTAATACATTTAATAATCTAGATAAAAGCGTTTTCTCATCGTAGTGAAAATCGATCGGAACGCGCGAGCTGCAATGTCCGTGTTATTTCTATCCTCGCAACGGACGTCGATGCCTACGTTCCTATGATTCCCTTTCTCCGTCTTTACTCCGTCTTCTCCGTACCGTGGTGTATTGTCGAAGTCTCGGATCTTCGACGCTCGTGATAACGCACATTATCAGGGAACTGCCGCACCCTCGATCGAATGCGATGCACCATCGACGAGATGTCATTTTGGAAATGCCACGGTACAGATGTCTGTTGCGGAATGCCGGGCTTCGTCGTCGCGCAAGCAATACCCTCCGGTATCCGCCGAAAATTAGTTCCTGCGATAAATCCGTCTGTGCGACATTCGTGGTTGGCGATTGCCACCGGTAACAACGAAGTCACCCTTCTCTGTGTTTTATCCTCGGCATAAAAAGCCAATTTCAGGATTTACGAGCGATGAGCGCCTTCCAATATACGTCGCATTTGTCGGCGACACGGGGCAATCGAAATTTTCATCTCCCTATTCATTTTTATCGAGATTTCAAAAAAAATAAGTCTAAATCTTTGAAAAGTACACGTTTGTTTTAGGATAACTCTTGTGAATGTATAAAAATATCTATACGATGCCTCGTGGAATAGACTGGCATTCAGAATCGTTCTACGCTTAATTTTGGATGCTGTTCTTGAATAGCGGCTTTTCTTCTGAAACATATAAAATGAGGAGCTCCTGAAATTTGCGAAAAACGATATTCCAACTAGCGGTTTCCGCCATTGGTTCATCCTTTCGAGCTTTGCTTACGTAGTTTCTTGAAGCAATCATTCGCTTGGCTGAATAAGACGCGAACTTAGCATAATCAGCTTTGAGAAACCGGGTTGTTTGATTCGAAAAGTGACTGAATCTTTAATCGAGATCACGATAATTTAAGCGATCGAAATGTTACGAATGCATTCGCACTTTCCGGCAGAATATTCAGAATTCGACAAATTCGTTTTTATATCGCATTAGTTATCGATCATCTTGAATAAGTGATTTCTCCCTTTAATATCGAAGGAATTATCCTTTGTTCCAGTCTGATTAAAGAATCGTAATCTAGTTGGATTAAAAAGAAAAGAGAAAGAACTAGATTTACGATTACGGTAGAAAAAGAGCAATGAATTATGTATTCCGTTGAGAGTATAACCCCGAATGTTGCTCTCGTTCAAGAGGAGAGTTGCTTTGAAAAATTAACTTTTCAAACTGGCAGATTGAATTGCACTTGTTTCGATACTTTCACAAGAAAAAGCATCTCTATTTTATTCGCTTACTTTTTGCGCGCTCGTATTTCTTTTATCGTTCGCTGTAAAGCAAATTTTGACGTATATGATTGCAATGTGTGTTCTATCCCATAAAAAGCGATCGTATTAAATATTCTTAAGTTCGATACGATGCTAATGACGAACGCGATGGTGGATTTAAAAAAACAGGATAACTTTTCCGGATGCCTTTTCGGCTCTCACATTTTTTATATATGCGTGAAAAAAATATCTGGTCTGGTGATGGATATGCCGAGATATATCGAGAGCTGCGAATAAGAAATTGAGATTTGTTGAACTATGTAATTGGATCTTGACGGCTATGAAGTTTCGTCTCGTCTAATCGCAACATAGGTGACGTTGGAGCGAGTGTTTATCTTTCTCGTTTTTCTTGGCCGATTTTCGACGTCAGATTGATCGCCGCTGTTAGTCCGAAACTCGTCTCTTCCATTTCGTCGTGAAACCTTTGTTCTCTTAAGGCGACGTCATGTATGACGTATCCACGCTATATCTAGTAGGTATTACCTACTTCAACATCTACACGCAGCAAACTCGTCTAGATAAACAGAAGGAAATGTGTTTTCCCAGCACCGGACATCGATCTAAGTGGGGTTTCAGCACGAAAAGCATTCACACGCTAAAAGCAAGAGCATCACGTTCAAGCGAAGGGAAAAGATAGACAACTCACGGAAATCGGGAACTACGCTATCATCAGGATTATTGATTGTTTGATGTATCTAAGTATTATGATGATGACTCGAGCTTAAAGGAAACGATTAGTATTAACGAATAATATCTTTTTACATTTCGTGCAATAGCCGGGCAAATCCTAAACGTTACATTGTTCTAAAATTAATTTTGAATGTCACACTGATAATTTGAAATACGTAATTGCTCTCAGAGGATTATATGTAGATTTTTTAAATGAATGTATTTCTATTTCTTTTCTTTTAGTAGGAAAAATTGATATATAAAGGTTCACTTATATTGTTAGTTTACTTATCAGAAACTCATACTTTTTATGTTCATTTATGTGTTAAAAGTTAAATTATGTGTTAATTTGAAAATTCTTGAAATTCTAAAACTATGATTTCTTTGACGAATTACATAATTTAAATAGTGCTAAAATAGCGGGTAGCTTTATATCGATATTACATCACATTCGCTCTGCATATTTAAAAATTTCTAAAATATGCTTTATTTTTATTTTTATCTTTTTTTTTTTGATAGATATGTCAGTTTTGAGGGCAAAAATTATTTAGATTTCAATTATTATTCACTTTTATAATAAAAAAGAAGTTTGAATCAATATATTATCATATAAATTTTTATTCTAATTTCTTAGCTAGCACAAATTTCGTGCGCAAATTTCAAATTCAGAAACGAAAAAGCTTTTATTACTTTTTCTCTCTTACTTACCGGTCGATAGATATCGCCATCAGGGTGAAGACGCTGGCGCAGATCGTGAGGACGGCGATGAACTGACAGATCTTGCAGTAGAGCGTGCCGAACGGCCAATGGCTGTTCAACATGTAGGTATAGTTGAAGGTGACATTCAAAGTGGACACCATCGCGTCCGCGATGCTGAGATTTACCAGGAAATAGTTGGTGACGGTGCGCATCCGTCTATGCGCCATCACGATCCATATCACTATCAGATTGCCACCGGTCGCCACTGCGATCATGCCGGCGAACAGGAGTGTCCAGATCATCTGCCGCCACCATGGCAGCACAAATTGATTACGCGGCTCCAGATCCGTGTAGTTGGTGCCGTTGTGATAGTACGTGTCATTGTCATACCATAGTATCGTCGTCGTCGTCGTTGTCACGTTCCAAGGGTGTGACGTGGCATTGTATGTCAAGTACTCGTCTGCGAGACTCTGCATAGCGACGGAATCGCGAGAGAATCTCTCTCTCTCTCTTTTCGTCTCTCACTTACGTTGAACGCTACCACGAAAATTCTTTTCACTCTTTTTCTTCCTTCTTCTATTACAATTCAACTGTCGCCTTCACTCATCTTTCCGCTTGTAATTTTGCTGTGGCAATTTCTCCTTATCTCCCTCTTCAAGAGTGCTGAGTTTTCTGCCGGAATCTACGCAATCTTTATCTTTTTCCCTCTCCGAATGTTTGCGTTATACCACTTTTTCCTCTTCGAGGTGTGTTGACTTCTCGGTGATTGGGGTGGTAACTTCCACAGCAATGGCGTTGTAAAGAGATTCGGTATCGTCTATCGATTGTCATTGAATATATCCATTGGTTTTTTTCCAAAACTGAGTATTGCCGAGATACTCTAATGGTCCTGAAATTTTCACGCTGCTCGATTTAAAGGGTGAAGATTCGTTTGGGATAGAAGAAACTATCGGGGAGAGGATGGGGTGGACTTTCTATCGTCTTTCGGGGCGAATAACTTGCATATTTTTGGCGACCGCGCATACCAACACCAACCGATCAATTCGGTCGAGCTTTTGACGTAACGTCAAAACTCGTCCTCGCATCGCATCTATTCTCACGTAATACTATTATAATCGAAGCAACGTACGAATTCTTCGACGTGACGTCGCCGCAGAGGAAAGTTTCCGTAGATCAAAGAATCGAGGAACACATTTATCGATCGGCGTCTCCGAAGCGAATATCTTCGCTCTTC
>NW_021848400.1:107697-113263 GCF_003651465.1 Formica exsecta
TTCCGATATCGTCAGTTCTGTTATCGTTTATTCAAGGTTGATCTTCCATGAAGGCTACCGGAAATACGAGCTTTTAAGTTCTTGTCAATTTTTCCGTTTAGCCGATCTTAATCGGAAATCGTTCAGAGAGCGGCGACGGCGATGAATCGAGGGAATTGATTCGAAAGAGAGAGAGAGAGAGACAAGCTCGTATCGCGCGCGGCCTTCGCGGCCGCTCCGGTTACGGAAATCGTTAATTCGAAGCCATTTTCCCGTTTATCGACTTCGTCGTTAATATTCGTGCTCTCGTGCGACGGGCCATTTCGATTAGTTCCGCGGCGATACCGATTGCTATGGTAAAGTCGATAATATTACTGCGATATCACCGTGTATACCTTTGCCTGTGTTAGAGATTGCAAGATAACGATAAGCGACACGATCAGACAATTCCGGATTTGACGTTTGATCTCACTTCCACTCACGTTTCATGCACAATGGCCGCTCTCCGCAGAATCCGATCATGTCCCGGACATCCGTTGGATGAAACTTCATTGTCCTCGCGACTTATTCGCCTCCGTAGAATAATAAATGCACTTTTTTTTTCGCTGGTATCTGTCATAACTTGTCCTTTGTAATTGTTGGTTTTATATTACCTCGCTGTTTTTTTCTCCACTATAAGGAGACAGGATCGGGTGGTTGTCGTCAATTATTACGATAATCTCTCAGCTAGAAGGAACGTTCGATAGTTCTCCGGTTTACGGGAGAGTTTCGCGTTTAATCTTATAGCGCGCAGTCGCTTCGGCCGTGCATTTTACCGTCATTCGATCCGCTTTTAACGATTACTAAAGTAGTCGTTGATGTTTCGTCGTGAAATTCGCTCGCTGTTTTACGACGGGGTGGTTTTTTGCGCATCAACTTCTCGCCGAGGACGATGAATATTGCTCCTGGAATTCGCGAGCGCGATATTCGTCGACGATGTATGTTCCATACGTTTTGTTTCGGAAAGAAAAGTTTTTCCCTCGGTCTGTCATATGATGCTGCGCACCTAATGAAGCCGTTGTTTTCGCAGTAATTCCCGTCAAACTTTCGTTCTGCC
Organism: Formica exsecta; assembly: GCF_003651465.1. Lineage (NCBI taxonomy): Eukaryota > Metazoa > Arthropoda > Insecta > Hymenoptera > Formicidae > Formica > Formica exsecta. The sequence goes on from NW_021848400.1 coordinate 108,773, forward strand.
TCGCTCGATCATAACTCGACGTTTTTTCCCGTTCCTCGACATTGTACCGCGCATCGTATTAATTGAGCCGAATTGAGTATTTCCGTTACGTTTCACGCGAATGGAAAAATTACATTCTGTATTGCAAGTTTTTTCTCTCGAGTTTGCAACTGTCGTTCACACATCGCTATTAAAATCTTCTCGTATTTATCGAAGTCCGCGTTGTATCGTTAATCTTTCTTTCACAAATCACACTTTTAACGCGGTTTAATTAGATGAAAACCGGAACTAAATCTTCGTTTAAAAACTTTTTCTCGATGCTTTCACGACACTCTTAACTCAGATCCGCCCTTCGGCGTTGCATTACGTCGGTTGCCATTCTCATCGTTCAACACGCTTGGAATTTTAAGGTACAGTAATCTCGCACATTCTTCTTCACTACGACGACAACACTGTTACTCGCAATCCTCTACTCGACGTTATTAGAATGAGCAAGAATCTCCCCTCGCCTATTTCGCGCGAACGCTTCCAGGTATCTCCTTAATTTTCAATTGACTCGGGGATTTCCTTTTTTTTGTAGCGCGCTACGTTTATCGCGGGCAAAGTGGAAATTGTTCGTTCATGGCCGAGAGCGTTTTAACGAGGTAAGATAAAGGGAGAGAGGAGGTGGCGAATCGCGGCGTCGCGTTCTCAGGAAGTTCCCGAAGACTCGCGTCTGGAAGAAAATTCGTCTAGTTTGCTTCGCGATCGATGCAAAAGTTTCTCGAGAACGACGCGCGTAACTGGTCCCGGGATATATAATTTGTGAAACTCAGAGGGAGGTCCAAGTTTTGGAGGACATCCGACAGAGAGTTCCGCGAGAACTGTGCTTTTCGGAGACGAGGAGAATGATGAGTCTCTCTCTTGGTCCGCTGACTAACGTCGGAAAAATGCTTCCCGTAGGCCGAACATTCTCGGAGAAATAAGAATTTGTGCCATTACTGCTTATTTCAAGCACGTCCGAGGATCCTCGTCGAAGAATTGCCCCCGTCGTTCTTCGTCTTACTGGGATTCCGCGTTCGTTGTCCGTAACGACGTGTTCTTATGTTCGCGAATTCCTCGCAGGCCACTTCACGATCATTACGGTTCCATCCACGCCACCATCTGAAAAATATATTACGACATCGGGATCACTTTCCAAGTTCGAATAAAGTGTGGGCGTGCGGAATAAATCGCGTGAAGAATCGCCGCGTGATTTTTTTTTTCTTTTGGTTCTCGCACGTGGCCAAATCGAGTGTAAATAATCATAAAAACGAAATCCATAAAATTTTATTCTGTTTTTAATTTAATTTTATGCTGTCTTGTTTGAGCCAATGACAAAATGAAAGCTATGGATGGAAAAGAACGGGATCGTAGAAAGACGTGTAAAAAAGAGGACGGATGTGTTGATTATGAGCCGTTGAATTTCTCGAAGGAATTCAATTATAAAACTGGGGAACTGCGTAGTACACGATCGTCTCGATTAAGACGTTCGAGGATTGCAAAGTGCGGCGAAAGCGTCTCATGTACCTTCGAGTAATCATTCTGCGAGATTAATGCTTCCTTTCTCTCCCTCCTCCTGTCAATAGTTAAGTTGACGCTTCACTGACGTTCCATCAAAATATAATTATCGACGAACTATTATTTTGTCGAATAATCGGTGTAAAACAATACTTGTTCGTAACAACCATCTTCATCATGTCACATTCCGTTTTGATAACGTTATTTTACCTTCGCGTATATATACGTCGCGGATAGTGTCCGTTTTATTTTCCTTTATGTCTTCAGTGAGATATCGTTTGCTTAATTGTGCCGCAGTTGTATTATTCTTTCCATTATTCGCGTTATCTAAGTTCCTTGCATATTGTAATATAGGATATTACCGGCAAAGAAAGATAACAACGATCATTCCGTCTTTCTTTTTTGTAAAATAATATGTAATTAATATCTTAGAAAAGAATATATTTTCAAGCTTATATGTGATATGATTCTTACGTTATTCTTTTTATTTTCTATCGGGATCGATAGTTTGCGATGCATAAATGTAATGAAAAATAAATGGGACGCACAATATAACAGAATCGAGACAGTTTTCTTTGCCACATGATATTCTACAGAATGGTCTCAAATAAATGTTTATTCACATTGTTTGCTCACGAAATGTGCTTTCTGCATTTTATTGAAATTTGGAGCGTTTTTCTATATAAAATGATAAAATTATAATAAAAACATGAACAAATTAAAAAGAAATAAATAATTAACAAGTTAAAAAATTAAGGTTTCCAAATTTTTACAAAAATTCAGTATTATGTGTCAAAAATAAAGATAAAACTGCATAAAAGGTGACATACCTCCGATTTTATCGCCACTTAAATATGTTATAGAGGAGATTCTTCTGAGTAATTCCTCGCAAGAAATAAGTAGGGGACGGCATTGGTTTAGGAGATATAACAAATTAAAGTTTCACAGTTTTAATGGTTTTCTCAGGTATATATATTATAAAGTAATATTAGGAAAAGTAAAGTTTGTGTACGTTGTATTTGTTGTAGAGCAGACGTGGAAAAAGTGTTTGTTTACATTTACGGTATACGATCATGGATATTTTATCAATAATGTGTTTCACCTATGTCTCGCAGTTCGTTAACAGCTTTCAACGTGCAACTACACGAATTTGTGAGTCTTGTCTTGAAAAATATTATTTATTGAATGCGTAAGCGGAGGAAGGGCGAAGCTTTTTCCCCTGTACCCCTACCCCGAAAAAAATCGAATCTAACTCGACCCAATTTTACTTTTAAAACTGAAAATAGATTTGGGTTAGATTAGAATTTTTTCGGGGTGGGGGTGCAGGTGAAGAGGTTCCGTCCCTCCTCCACCATAAATGTCGTAAACAGTTTTTTTTGCAATGAAAAAATAACAAATTATATAGCATATACATACTTTAATCAAACTTAAATTTGTTATATCTTCTAAACCAATGCCGTTCCTCACTTATTTCTTGCGGGGAATTACTCAGAAGAACCTCCCCTATAATAGTTTTATCAAAATAAAAATTATTATTATATTCCTTAGATATCTTGAGATAAGAAAGAGATAGTTTAATAACAGTAAAGAATTTGAAGGCAGGAATCATTTTATGCATAATTATATGCGTTAAAAAAATTAATTCTGCATTCATCAAAAAAGCAAAAAGAATATATTTAAGTAAATATATTTTTTTCTACTATTTCTTCTATTTCTAACAACGTGTTATACTCCTTGAATTTTCAATTAATTATTATGAAACGATTTATCAATTACGTTTTTTCGTTACTTTAATCGCTCGATTCTGCGATTCGTATATTACTTCGCGCTTTTAATCCAAATGTGACTAGCAAAATATACCCAAATCGGCAAAAAATTCAAAGTGCGATATCAAATACATTACACTCAATTAAAAAATGTAAGGAGTATAGAATGTTCTGCGTGAATTTATTTTATATAATTTTTTAAATATTTTGTAGCGACAATGAGATGATTGTTGTGTAGTGGGGAGCGCTCGTTCTTGCGCCGTATCGGGCACTATCATACATATATCATAGCTTTGTACTATTTACATATCATGGTCTTGCTATCATTCGTGCGGTGCGACTCAAACAGAACAAACATGATATAATATTCTTTGAAATGCGGTTATTACGTTCAATTAGTCTACACAATTAATTGATTTTTACAGCAAACAATCCATAAGAGTGGTGACTATTTGTTTTGCAATCATTCGCAATTTGAGTCGCAAGAATTAATTAATCACGTAAATTGATCTCTAATTGTTCATAGAAAATACTCGCGTTTAAGATCTCTTTGAATTTCGAGAGATAATAAAACGACACATTATTTAAGTTATATATTTATTCATTTATATAATTATATGTAATACGTGATAAAACTTTTCTAAAACATAGTTTTTATAATCAAAATATTATTATCGCCACGAATGACGGCATAAACTTATTCGTATGATTATTGAGTAGATCGTAGCTTCGTAGTATAAGTTTTCGCGTCATTGTTTTTTCGTCGTAATATATTAAAATGTGCATGCGATTAATATCGGGAGTGTTGTACAAAGTGTCGCGCGATCATTGAATTTTATTAGTGCGCGTGACCGTAATTATCCGCGTTTTCGCAAATGAGTGCCATAGAACAGCAAAGAATGAATAAGAAAAAAGACACAGAAAGGCACCGCGTTGGTTGATAACAGAACCACTATAAAGTAGCAACTTATAATTTATTTATCAAATTTTGTGTGTATGTGTATGTGAAATAGAGTAGCTTTATTTTTGCAATAACAATCCATCTTCCATCATTGTGTAATATAATGTAGATCACATATTTCAGATTTTTTATTTTAAAACATATTTAATATATTTAATAACGATTAATATTTTACGTAGATATTTTTATATATTTTAACATTGTTTTTTATAGAAATTTATATAATTATTTAAATTATTATAAGAA
>NW_021848400.1:114621-134741 GCF_003651465.1 Formica exsecta
TTTAAATTATTATAAGAATTAGATAAAAATTATATTTTTATTTATATATTTTATGAAAATTTATTAAATATATTTCTTTCGGGAATGATATAATATCTAATTAAATATTTATTCAAAAAATGAATAAAAAATTTAATAATGCTGAAAAATTATTTTTTCAATTATTAATATTTTTTAACATTGCTTTACGACAACTTTGATGTTATGCATCATATCGGCTGTGTTAAAAAATTATATTTCATTTTAATATATATGTATCTATACATATGCAGTATATGTTATTAGATTAAATCAATTTTTTTACTTTAAGAGCATTCTTAATTCAATCTTAATGATGTCTTTCTATACGATACTTCCTTCGATAACGACGTGACCTCGTTTTGCGTGTATATGTCACTAACATATGTAGCAAGTGCAAGAACGATTACCGATGGAATGATAATCTCAAGGAAAAATCGTATGTAAAATTTGAATATGAGAAAATAACAACTCTTTCTTTTTTTTCTTACTTTGTAAAAGAATAAAATAATCATGAACTGAGTAAATATAGTTCCGTTATCGCACAATTGTGGCACATAACCACGAGATCAACGAGAAAATTATGGCAACACTTTTTTTTATTTATACACGCGTACATTTGAATTTACATAGTCATACTATATCAAGCAAATTGTAACTGACACTGCATCGCGCGACGTTGACGCCAATTATTATTTTAGGTCACTACAGCATGGTAGAATTGAGATTTACGCAATCTGCCTGACGGCCGGACAACGGATTAAGTAAAGCTGGTGCAAGACAGTTATGCAAACGATTTAAAAAGATCGCACATTTGCGTACATCACGCTGCTTTACTTGATCTCTGCATTAATCTCTGAATTAATTTTTGCACACTATATATTTATATATACATATATCAACGCGCGTTTCTCAAAGATTTATTACAAGCCCTTCTGCACACATTTCACAATTGTGTATCTTGATGTTTCATATTTTGCGTAATCTATGGTATTAATCGAGATTTATTGTCGAGATGCCAAACGCGTTCTCCATTCGCCCCTGCTGTTGCTTTGTTCGCGCAATACACATTCAATAATGCGAATAATTCCCCGGAAAGTTCTTAAACTATGCGTGTACACACAACAGTCATATCGCGCTATGTGTGTTGCGCGAGTATCCTCCGATTGTGTACATATATGCGCTGTTTTGCGGTGAGGGATGAATAGCGGAGCGAAATGGAGCAATTAACGCTCGAATATTGTTCCTGAATCTGAAAATAGCTAACGATCGATATAACGGCGGTGAAGCGGAGAGAGAAAGAGAGAACGTTCGGCTCGCGAAGGGCGTCGTGACGTTTGTGGTATTCGTGACGATGTACGTAATTTACGTTTTCGTAACACATTACTAGCCGCAAGGAGAGTCCTCTCTGTCTCTCTCTGTCTCTCTCTCTCTCTTTCTCTCTTGGCTTTAGGCGCTTGTGAACTATTAGCCCGGATTTAAATAGGATTATGTCGTGGACCGTAAAATTACATAGTTTCCCTAATTTACTGGGCCAAATTGTGTGTGTTCTGCGAAAATGCAGCTAACAGAAGATTATCCTCGTTTATAAGGTAAGATTGTCCGCAGTATCGCGTATTTTAAAAAAAGATCGCTTTTAATTATTCCGATGACTTTTTGGAGAATGCAGTTTTAGAGAATGTATTACGCAGCTTAAATTAATGGATTTTTATTAGCGGGTTTCGAGTTTCCGCGCGTTAAAAATTCAGAGCGTTAAATTGATCACTCGAATGAATTCGATCGGAAGCTAGCTCGTGCCAGTTTCGCGTTTCCTTGTGCGTCGCAGTTTCCTGCCTCTTATCGATAAAAAATTCATGCATCGAACTTCATTGCAGATGACACATTGTCGAACGTATATATCTGGACATGTCGATTTTGCAAAAGTGCTTAACTAGCTGTTATAGCCAAAAAAGAAAAAAAAATTACATATTAGCGAGATACGCGCGAAAGAATGCCGGCGTGAAATCAAATGTTAATGACTTTCGTTAAGGTTCTCGCTAGTGCTAAAATAGGAAGGATCTATAGAACGCAGGTTGCGAACGGAATTGCTGTCCTCTCGATGCGGTGCACGCCGGTGAAATATGCAAATTGCAAATCTTTCTGGACCGCGCACACAACTATAGGTACCGTCCTTCAGTTTTTTTTCGCTCTTCTTGCTCCCGAGAAAGAAGCAATATTCCGACTACAATCGGACGAATAAGCGTATTCTGCCATTCGCGTGGAATCGACTATTCGCTGGAGATACGATCTCGTGGACTTAGAATCTCCTCTGGGGAGAGGAACTTTTATTCTGATCGTAATTTTTATCAGGTCCTCGCCGCGAGTTACGTTGTTACATGTACGGCTTTTATCGGAAACTCACTGTTTAAAGATTTCCCATTTTTTTTTCTTTTAATCACCTTCTGGAAACGCGGATAAAAATAGGATAAAATAAAAAGTGTAAGATACAAACAAATATCATGAGAATTAATATATTTGCAAGGCAAATTAAAATTTTTTCTACGCTAGCAATCTTTCTTTAATTATAATGATAAATCCACCGCATAAAAATTCGGATGTAACCCGATTAAATGAAATGAATAATATTTTAAGGAGAATATATTTTTCTCTCCTTTTTCTAAGTAATTTTCTCCGAACTATAAATATGCGGCTCGTAAAGATATGAGAAACTTTTATATCTAGGAAAAACATCACGAACTTCAGGAATGACCGAAAATAGTCATCCTAAGATAAACCTTAGTTAACTTCAAAGGTCGAGCTTATTTTTTGCTCCAGTCAGTGCTTCGCCACTTCTTCATCTTCCCGTGACTTACAATTAGATAATTTCATTATTTCTGGGGGTCGGACGGAGCCGAAATTTATTTGATATTTTGTGCGAATTATCGTCGGAAATATTGCTGAATCGTTATAGCGCAGTCCTTTTGGCGGCACAAATTGCGAGCTGCCTCAAATTCTACGCACACGCAATATCTAACAAGCTTTCGCTAAATTTCCAACGAAATGATATCGTGATTTTTTTCTTTCTCCATCTTGCTCTGAAAAGAAGAGAAGGGCGAACGTTGCGCGTATATATGACCTGATATTTTCGACGTGATTCATCTTATAATCTTCTACATTCCGGCTGGCCCGCAAAAATGCATAAAATTTAATGAATATTGCTCGTTATAGCTTGCGAGCCGCAGGTTTAATCATCTGCCTCGTAATAGCGTGAATAAAAGGGCTTCGCCGAATAAGAGCACCTGCCTCGGATGATCCATATTGCCATTACCTAATTATTAAAAGTGGAAAGAAAAGTGCTTTTTCTAGAGAACAGAGAGATAGAGAGGAAATAATATGATACGCAAAGTACTTTCCGTATATATGCAAAATTGTGGTTGATAACTGTATCTATGTTAATTCACGATTTTCGTAAATTCTGACAGAATACGTCTCTGAGTAGATGAGTTAACGAAAATGGATTGACGTTCACTTTACATCTCCAACAGGCAGAAACCGCGGAATAGTGAAACCGTATTTCTCTTATGTGGTAGCGGAACAAAGTCAAGAGCTTGAAAATGCAGTAACTTTCCTCCAAACGGCGTGAGGCACGTGAAATATACGGCTATTCTTGCAACGACAACAGCACTCGGTACCGAGGTTATCGAGAAGTCAGCGGACCGTTTGTTAAACTTTACCTACGCGCGCGGTACATTTACTTCGTCCTTCTCCCCTTTTTTCTTCACCACTTGCGCCAACTTGACGTTGCATTCAGTTTGCGTCCGCCTCGTTACATTCATTCGCATTTACAAGATAAGAGTAACAAATTCGTTAAATTACGAACGCTGTTTCCCTCATAATATATATTTACAAAAGACTCTGTGATTTTTCTTCCGATAGAATAAAATTGTAGTTTACGGTAAAATAATTTTTTTCTTTTGACAGGTACTTTTTCTTGCATCGATCGCGTAAATATTATCAAACGAGAAATTTTACGGTAATTTATATGCAGTATTTCAACGATTATTTATACGGATAAAAGTGAAAATCTCTTATTCCCTTATCAATTTCACAAAGACATAAAGATTTGCGCAATATTCGTGAAACACAAAGGACGTTGTTCGTGATTTTTGCAATCTTTCGAGATAAGCGAAGGCAATTCTGTAAAGCTCAGCGAGAACATTCTGTTTGATGCAATTCTCTCGGGCATCTCGGATTACAAAGACATATGTTATAACAAAACAAGCGAGCCAAGACAGATATACGCGTTAACAATAGATGCTACTTCGCTTGATGGAAAGACTCGTCGCTCATCCGTCCATCTAGATATCATAAAATCCGATTTCGTCCATCGTCGTTTCTCTTTCAACGTCGCTCTCTCGCTCATTTGGAAACGAGACTAATAGCCCGAGGAGAACCCTCCAATCTTGGAAACTCTTTTCGAGAGAAATGTTGTCTTGGACACGTTCGATATGAATAAGATGACGTCTCGCGAGCGCTTCGAACTATCGAAGCCGCAAGCGGCCGATCGATATGTCACCGCTCCAAACCGCGACAAGTTGCCCAAGCACTTGCCAAACCCTCTCCCCCCTCCTCCGTTCGCATTCTTCGCCGTAGAATTGAAATTCTCGAGGTGTCAGAAACATGTGATCAAGCGTCGAACGCTCCGAAAATGCAGAAAAGTATTTAAAGATCGGTTCATAATATATGAGCGTTTCACACGCGGCCTTTTATTTTTGAGAACGAATGCAGCCACGAGGAACATCGCTGAAGAAGAAAGACTGCGTTTAAGAAAAAAAATATATATATATATCGCGTCGCAACGTGGGTTTATTCCTGTCACACACGCGGTTGGACTTGAAACTTAATGTTACTTACCGAGGCGAGAGAAAGGCTGGAAAGCACGCGAAGTGAGAATTGTTGCGCGAAACGATAGTAAGAAAACGCCTTCTTACAATTTCCTCAAACTTAGCGGCGAAGAAAAAAAAAACGTACGATACGATGCGAAAGCGAAGGAGAAAACGAAAAGAAGAGATGAAGAAAAGAAGAAGCAACGGGGTAGTAAATCTCCCGACTAATCTTGAAGAATCAGATACATTCTGCGAGATAGAATCAAGATGGCAAAAAAATCAAAGTCAAAGTCTGATATATCGTTGGTTTTCTTTTCGATAATTCAACGGTTGTTTTGCTTTCTTATATTCGATCACATAATTCTGACGTCGTAACAAACAGCATTCTTCGCGCTTCGTCTTCTAAAAAATATACATAGTCGAAAGATAAAGTGCCAAACACTCGCAAAGCAAACTATGCACGGTCCGACGAATTACATGTCCTACTTCGATACAACTTGAATTTCCAGTAAGCACCGTTCTCGTTTTGCATTCTATTCTCGTCCGCTTGTTACGTCAATCTTGCTTTTCGGCCACACCTTTTGGCGCAGTCTTCTCTGTCGCCCTTCTTTAGAGAACCGGTAACAATCCAAGACGAAAATAGTATAATGGCGAATATATTCCACCATTGAAACTAACTTTTCCTCTTTATTATTCGCGCATTTTCGTCTCTGCTAAGCGCGTGGGAAGATATTCTTAAGTCATAATATTACAACGACGCGCGGGCCTTAAGTTCCTTAAAGCGGAATAAACGTTTGGCTTGAAAATCCTTTTCATTTTCATCTCAAAATCCATTATTAACGTCACGTTACGATCTTTATATTTTCACATGTTTGATACGCAAGAATTCGTCAGCACACAGCGTATTCTTTAAATCCCCGGAAGACATGTGTCGCTGACATTATTCGGCAAAACCGCGAAAAAGCTGTAGAAAATTACAAGCTTAATGAAGATTATTAATTTGAGTATTTTAAAACACATATCATGCAGGAATGAAATTTTATTTCATATAAATACAAAATTTTGTATATATTAATTTTCCAAAGAATTAAATGTAACAACGCGCGTATATTATATGTAAACTGCGAATAATTTTTCTGCGAAAATATTTCAAACTCTCTTTTCACGAATACTTCATTTTTTTCAAGAATCAACCTTTAAATTACTTTTATTCATGATGAAAAAATTCTTGTATTTTTAAGACATAACGATAGCAATAGAGATTGCATTTAGATTCTATTCCAGTCAGATGATTAGTGCCGGGAAAACGTGTAATTTCGTGATTTAACATATAAATTGGCAGGCAGGAATCAACGCTTTGATATCTCTGCCGGATGCGAGATGAGATCAATCGATTGATAATTGGATTCTCTATGCGCTGATCGAATAATTTAATATAATCTGCTTCATAGGATACGAATCTGCATGATTCTGCAATATTCAATATTGCGGTACATTTAAATAAACCGTACATTCGAGAAATACACTTTGAAGAATTTCTTGAAGCGAAATTAGGTTACTGCAATGCTGACGACACTTGAGACAGCGTTCGCTGACTTAATACGGGCAGCATTACGTCGAGAGGAATTTTAAGCGACCCCCAGCTTGCAAAAGTTAATATTTTATAGCGCTCTTGTACAAACATCTAACGCAGAATTCAAGAAGCTGAGAAAAATTTCATTAACTTGCTGAGAGTGTTACACAAGTGAGGACGTGAGAAAAAAATTTGAGAAGCAGTATGCTCGTCTTTCGAAAAAAGTTGGACGAAAGATATCGCAAGACCAACGTATTATTTGGTTTTTAAATTCTTATCTCAAGGTGTTTAAATTATGAAATTTTGAAAATAACTCACAAAAGAATAACTTTCAAATTTTAAGAACATCTCGATACGTCGATTTCGTACATAAACGAGTAACGAATAAATAAACTATACTTCTGCTGAGTAAATTGTCAAGAATCAGACTCATATCAGATCTGATAAAGTGTAGCATACTCAATCTAGTGAGAAATAGGCCGAAATAAGCCGATATGTCGATTTTCTTGTCCTTCCTCTCACAAATGTCTCATATTCTTTTCCTCGTTTCCTCGATGTTTTCGATTCTTACAGCGCGGCTCCTTTCCCGACGTGGCAAATGCAGATCAGGGTCCGGTCGCGTTGTATATCCACACACGTATGTTAATGCGAAACGGGGGATGTGCAACGAGATGCGGCACGCTCTTAATACGGTTAGCCCCGCGGTAATGGAGTACGCGAGAGCCGCTGGGTTGTTGGCGGAGTGGCGCCTGATCGTGTTATCAAGACACTGTCAATACTTCCCGAAGCAGTCGAAGTGCCGCGGAAGCCGCTGTGTTGCAAAGAGAAGACGTTTCTCTGGCGCATCGCATCGGCATCAGGAATATACGTAAGCTATTACAGCATGCACGGCAGAACGTAATATAATATCCCGTGTTGGGATATTATATTTTAATTTATCGATACAATCCGGCAATATAAACGATGATGATTCCGTTAATTTGACATCTTTGTCACGAGAAATCAAATCCGTATGCCTGGCATAATTAAATGTTAATTTATTGCTAATTTGTTATTTTAATCCCGAATTTTATTGTTCCTATCAATTAATAGAAAATTGATATTAAAGATAGTAATGTTCACTTGACATTACATTAGCACCCTCACTTCTGAAAAACACTTATAGCGAATAATAAATAAAAAATTAATCACAAGATATAATTGCTATTTAATTGCTTAATAATTATCTGATATTATTGCTACTTAATTGCTTAAAGATACTAGAAATAGATTTCAAAAGTATTACGATTTTATAAAAGTTATACTATGCCGTAGTACGGCATAGTATAACCGTATAATTATATGCTAATTAAGTAAGAAGTTCAATATCTAAGAACGAGTATAAGAAGGTCAATATCAGCTAAAAGTAAGAAGAAGAGTATTAGCTTGATTAAATAATTTCTCGAATTAATTACTATCGAAATAGTTCCGAATTTACTGCTCGCGAAATAAGCTTAAAAATTAATTGAGAACATCTAATTAATTGAGAACATCTAAGCGAGTAATTTATTTCACAAATAACATATAATACATTAATGGAATTATAAATTCATTCTATATTTATTCCGCAAATGCCTTTGCTAGGCCTTCACCTCCTTTTCTTCCTTTATTTATCTTTTAGCACTCCTTCTTTATGGCACACATTCAGTCATAAAAACACGGTTAATTACAATCGCACGCACATTAATCACCAGAATACGATAGAATACTTTACATAAGAGAGCACTCTCTTTTTCTCTCTGCCTCCCGATATATATAACTGTATTTTATAATATATATTATATATATTAAAACATATAGGATTAATAATGTGATTGGTATATAATAATTAAATGCAGTGATGCTTAAATCATTATGTTTCATAATCGCAATATTAAACATATCGTATTAATAACTAAAAATTTCGTAAATTACGGCAATTTTACTCTGGTATCGCGCAATATTATGCAAATAATGATCGAGGCGCCATAATTCCGGAAGTTAATTAATTAATTACGCAGATTGATAATTGTTAATTTTTTATAGTCGCAGGGAATGATTTTGTTTTTAGAGATAACATGTGACGAAATGCGAAGCGTCTCACGATGTTTTTTACTTGCTCAAGTCCCGCCGCCTGAATGACAACAATAGCGCGCTACTGTTATCATTCATAGCGAGACTTGAACGAACAGGAAACTGTCGTGAGGCACTCCGTAATATTACTCCTGTAATATTTCTCGTACCGCGATCATTTTCTACAATTATTAAAATCAGTTATTACACAGTTTAACGAAAAAAGCTTCATAAAAATTAATTTTTTTTTTTTTAACACAAGAAAAAGCATGGGTAAATGTTCGGATTAACTTACACCTCACGGATCGTTTTCATTTTTACATATATTGTAGAGGATACATTCTTAAATAATACACGCTTTGAATTTTGTGGCGCTCTCTTCTGGTTTCAGAGATACGCGATTTTAAAGTTTTACAGTTTTAATGCTTTTTCTCAAGTATTATAAAGTAATATTAGGAAAAGAGAAGTTTGTGTACATTTTATTTGTTGTAGAGAGAGCAGACGAAAAAGTGTTTATTTACATTTACGCGATAGGCACACGGTCATGGTATCTTGTCAATAATATGTTTCACTTATTTCTCGCAGTTCGTTAACAGCTTTTAACATGTGATTACATGAATTTCTGAGGTTTGAGTTAGGTTATATCTTCCGGAAATGGAGCCCCCCCGTAGGGGGGGGGGAAGCCACTTTGACCACGCATATATTTTACAATGCGAAGCGAGATCCACTCCACAATTGTGTGGATGGGAAAGTGTGTACGTGGATTCCGCCCTCCCCTCTACGGGAGGACTTCACTTCCGGAAAATATAATCTAACCCAAACTTATTTCTAATTTAAAACTAAATGATGCAATAACGAGCAAATATAAACAAAAAAATATAAATATGCAAATAGAATATAACGAAAAGATGATACAAGTAAATACGAAAATTATGATACTTCAAAATCGCATATTTCTGGAACCAGAAGAGAGCACGACAAAATTCAAAGCGTGTATTACTTAGAAATGTAACAATGAAAACGATCCGTGAGGTGTAAGTTAATCCGAACATTTACCACTAGAAATAGATTTCAAAAGTATTACGATTTTATAAAAGTTATACTATGCCGTAGTACGGCATAGTATAACCGTATAATTATATGCTAATTAAGTAAGAAGTTCAATATCTAAGAACGAGTATAAGAAGGTCAATATCAGCTAAAAGTAAGAAGAAGAGTATTAGCTTGATTAAATAATTTCTCGAATACTATCGAAATATGATAGTTCCGAATTTACTGCTCGCGAAATAAGCTTAAAAATTAATTGAGAACATCTAATTAATTGAGAACATCTAAGCGAGTAATTTATTTCACAAATAACATATAATACATTAATGGAATTATAAATTCATTCTATATTTATTCCGCAAATGCCTTTGCTAGGCCTTCACCTCCTTTTCTTCCTTTATTTATCTTTTAGCACTCCTTCTTTATGGCACACATTCAGTCATAAAAACACGGTTAATTACAATCGCACGCACATTAATCACCAGAATACGATAGAATACTTTACATAAGAGAGCACTCTCTTTTTCTCTCTGCCTCCCGATATATATAACTGTATTTTATAATATATATTATATATATTAAAACATATAGGATTAATAATGTGATTGGTATATAATAATTAAATGCAGTGATGCTTAAATCATTATGTTTCATAATCGCAATATTAAACATATCGTATTAATAACTAAAAATTTCGTAAATTACGGCAATTTTACTCTGGTATCGCGCAATATTATGCAAATAATGATCGAGGCGCCATAATTCCGGAAGTTAATTAATTAATTACGCAGATTGATAATTGTTAATTTTTTATAGTCGCAGGGAATGATTTTGTTTTTAGAGATAACATGTGACGAAATGCGAAGCGTCTCACGATGTTTTTTACTTGCTCAAGTCCCGCCGCCTGAATGACAACAATAGCGCGCTACTGTTATCATTCATAGCGAGACTTGAACGAACAGAAAGCTGTCGTGAGGCACTCCGTAATATTACTCCTGTAATATTTCTCGTACCGCGATCATTTTCTACAATTATTAAAATCAGTTATTACACAGTTTAACGAAAAAAGCTTCATAAAAATTAATTTTTTTTTTTTTAACACAAGAAAAAGCATGGGTAAATGTTCGGATTAACTTACACCTCACGGATCGTTTTCATTTTTACATATATTGTAGAGGATACATTCTTAAATAATACACGCTTTGAATTTTGTGGCGCTCTCTTCTGGTTTCAGAGATACGCGATTTTAAAGTTTTACAGTTTTAATGCTTTTTCTCAAGTATTATAAAGTAATATTAGGAAAAGAGAAGTTTGTGTACATTTTATTTGTTGTAGAGAGAGCAGACGAAAAAGTGTTTATTTACATTTACGCGATAGGCACACGGTCATGGTATCTTGTCAATAATATGTTTCACTTATTTCTCGCAGTTCGTTAACAGCTTTTAACATGTGATTACATGAATTTCTGAGGTTTGAGTTAGGTTATATCTTCCGGAAATGGAGCCCCCCCGTAGGGGGGGGGGAAGCCACTTTGACCACGCATATATTTTACAATGCGAAGCGAGATCCACTCCACAATTGTGTGGATGGGAAAGTGTGTACGTGGATTCCGCCCTCCCCTCTACGGGAGGACTTCACTTCCGGAAAATATAATCTAACCCAAACTTATTTCTAATTTAAAACTAAATGATGCAATAACGAGCAAATATAAACAAAAAAATATAAATATGCAAATAGAATATAACGAAAAGATGATACAAGTAAATACGAAAATTATGATACTTCAAAATCGCATATTTCTGGAACCAGAAGAGAGCACGACAAAATTCAAAGCGTGTATTACTTAGAAATGTAAAAATGAAAACGATCCGTGAGGTGTAAGTTAATCCGAACATTTACCAAAGCATGATTATTTTCTGCAATTTTGTTAACGCTGAATACGTGCCTTCAAAATGCTCTATCATATCACAATTTTGAGAAATCTGCTGTTAAAGTCGCAAAAAAAGCTATTTTAATGTATTTATCATGTTATAATTACCATAAATGACGTGTTAGAAACATTTTACTGCTATCAAAATTAAGTATTGTTAGAACTGTCAACCCTCAAAAAAGTTTTTTGCGGAATTTAATAGACTTAATGGCTTAGTTCCTAACTTTCTCATAATATACTCCATATTTAATCGTAAATATTTCATTAATCATAATTGTGACATAAAAAACTAAAAATGATATTCTCTCTTTTGTATTTTGTTTCGTTGAATTATGTTATTAAGCTACATAATTTATAATTTTTGTGGTTATAGTATCTCAACTAAATATTAACTCGTATAGTTTTACGTAATCGTGCAATATTAGAATAAGGTTGATTTTTAAATATATTAATCATTAACAAAATATCGTGGACATATAAAACGCATTAACTCAAGCGTGATTACGATATGTAAAAGCATTCATGTAATAAGTATAATCATCATTGTATAAAATATATATATATATACAAAATCTATATTATAATCTGCATTTTAATATATATTATAAAATAAAGTGCGCGTTATGTTCAAAATTGTATTATGTGTATGTGCCGCAATTATCCTATTCCACTGATTTCACGCACAATTAACCGTAATTAATCCTGCTTTTGCGAGTGAGTGCCATAAAAGAGAAAGCAAGGATCAACAAAAAAGAGAGCGACGGAGCAAGCATGAGGTAAATATCTTTATAACTTTGTTAATTTATTACTTCTTATTTGTAAAAATAATTGTTCGATTACACAGTAATTTTGAGTTTTTAAAGTGATAATTTATTTAGCGATAAATTTTAATATTATAATTGAAGAACAATTAATCGCATTAATACGGTTTAATTTTGTAGCAATATTGACATCGAATTATTTTTTTGATGATTTTTTTAATAAGCAAAATAAATATCCGGTATTGGAACAATAAGTTAATAATAAATGAGCCATATATTATAATTATATATTAATTATATATTTATATAATAATTGTCATATATTTGATCTCTGGAGGAGATTCTAGGTTAACAAAAATTTGATAATGATTCACAGAACGAATGCGAGATTTACATATTAAATGCGGCAACTTTCGGCTCTTTACAATAACTACGTGAAGCCGTTTTTATAATGAATTGCGTCATTGACGGTTTGCCAATACGGGATTTCCAATTTTTCAATATCGTCCCCGACGCCGTAATGAGTTATAAAAGCACGAAGAGGTCTAGACTTTCTTCCGGGAAAATCGCAGAACACTGATAAAAGCGCTAGACTTATCCTTAAATGAGGCTTGCCTTTGAGATTTTTAGATAAACGTTTATATGTCAATTTTCGAGAATCTTTGAGAGCGAAAACTAAAAATTGAACAATAATAAACCGGAATAACGATGTTAATCAACATTTGTGTGGAACTGCAATCAGAGACAGAATTGAAATTAAATTTTTTACCTCCAGGAGTTTACGCGATTCAATTAAATAATATCATTTGCACGGATGTTGGTCTGAAATTTATTTTGTAACATGAAATATTTCTCAAAAATAGAATTTGTGTGACAATATTTTTTTGACGTGAAAACGTTTTAATATAGTAACTAGTGAACCGGCTATTAATATTATTTCATAAAAATGGTGAAAGAGCGCGACTTGTCATTTACTTACATAAGAAATTGTTTCAAAAGCGAGAAGAAAAAGATAAAAAAAAGCTACAAAAAAATGACGTTAAAGAGATACACGCTCTTGCTTTCAATTACACCTATCGCTACATGTATAATTAACTCGTCGCATTAATTATCGAATCATACGATTCACTTAAAAATAATTTAATCTTGCCTCGTTTGTTCGATTAACGCATAATTCTCGAGATATTAGTGAATGTAATAACAGATATAATTGCAATGAATTCTGCTGTTAAAGCTGGTGAAGCGTTACGCTGAATAATTGTACAACATATAAATGGGACACTCGTCGCGGTTGGCATAAATGAAACAGCGACGCGAAACAATCTCTCTTCTCTCGTGTATTCCAAAGTTGTATTACGTCGATTTCAGAGTTTCGCTATGCTAGTATCAAGATGCATATGACCGTTAGTCATTCAGGATCGATCGAGTCACCCCAACCTGCGCCCGATGATTAACGAAGAGGGATATAATCGCTTCCTTGATTTGCGCATCTCATTTATGATAAATCTGCATATTGCACTGGCTAATCGAGGAATCTGAATCGGCCAAATTATGCGTTATATAATGCAATAGAGAGAAAGAAACGAGAATGACTCTGAGCACGTAGATACATTTTGAAATTCTCCTCGTTTATATGATATATATATATATATATATATATAGTAAAATCTCATGGGAAATTCGCGGATTTGTGGAGGACTGCATCATTCATATGCCACGAGAATCTTCTTCCATTCAACGGGCCTATACTAATGGTGATGGTGCTTAGTAAGCATAATTTCTGCCGCGTAATAATATACGCGAAAGCGCATGCGGAAGTATTATGTTCGGCTGGAATTTTAGGGGGAGCTCTTACGACACAGCGTTTATATTATTCGAAGCAAACCAGATTCGAAATAGCGTTTGGCACGAAGCGATTATGCGGTAAGCTTTGTGAAACGACGAGTTTAATAACGGATACCCCGGTATATCCCGTTAAGATCTCTTTCCTAACAATACCGAATTTTTTAAATAAATATTCCCAATTATTATGATTAACATAAATTTGATAGAAGACGATCTTCATCGAAAATGTCTAATTTTTCTTATTGCGTTCTACCTTAAGAACGATCTATTTTATATTGATT
This sequence comes from Formica exsecta, assembly GCF_003651465.1. Lineage (NCBI taxonomy): Eukaryota > Metazoa > Arthropoda > Insecta > Hymenoptera > Formicidae > Formica > Formica exsecta. The sequence goes on from NW_021848400.1 coordinate 129,033, forward strand.
CCGATCTACTTTTGGGACGCGCAGTAGGTTTGTAATTTATCACGAGAGAAACGTTGACTTCCTTTCGCGCGACCGTAAAAATTCGTTTATTTGCGACAATGCATATTCATGCCGGTCTACACGCATTCCAGCAAACGGAAATGACATTTAAATGAGAAGTTACTATGACCCGCTATCGCCCGTAGCTTATGAGTAAATAAGCGAGAATACGAAAAAAGCTACATGTATGCGTAACTGTAAACTCATGGCATCCACCGGGAAATGGTAGCAATATGAGTTTGCAATATGAGTAGCGGAGCGATTTTGCTGCCGATGGCATAAAGCTTCGATCATCATCGTATAGTGTGCATCACGCAAAAACATCTCCCAGTGGAGCTATAGCCTGCGTATACCTACACGTAGTTGTTCGTCTTTCATGATGGAGCTTTCCTCCCTTTAGAAACTGTGGTCTCTAACGCGCATAGTTACATGGCTATTGTAACGCTGCATCTCTCCATTGTATTTCTCCTGTGCTTGCGCGCCTCAAAAGCTGCCTTCTCCCGATTGTAAATTCTTTGGCGCAAGTTTACATCGGCATGCATATACATATGTATATCTGCTGCATGATAACAACTTCTAAAATTGTGAAATGATATGACAACGTACACGTGGTTACTGCTTGTCACATACATTAAAATATTTAATAAAATAGATACGTGCATAAAATGTTTGATTTTGAAGAATGTTTGACATTTAATATTTGTTCTCGAAAACAAGAAATATTTATATATTCGCGGACAATATAATATAATATAGTTATTATGTATGCATAGCCATATTATAGTAATTAAAAAATAAAATTAGGGTTATATTTTTATTTAATAATTATAATAATTATAAAATGCTAATTCTGTGTCTAACTTGTCCCTACATAATATTAACAAAACCTTTAAAATGCATTATAAAATTGCATAAACGTAGATATTATTGCTATAATGAAGGAGTTATACATGCATTTATACATGCATCTGCAATACTTCATGCATCTAATTAATATCACAATTACTTATAATTCGAATGGCATCTTTTGATATAATTAAAAGTTTAGTTGCTTATGGTGGGAGGGCTTAGTACCTGGAAGGTTTATCCTGAAGGGGAAGCCAAGTACCCAAGCGGTTAATTGTTTTGTAAATTTTACATATAAGACCTATTTTATATTAATATCGTCCAAATACGGGAGTGTCATACAAAGTATCGCGCGTTTAAGTGCGGGAATGCCGTTTAAAATATCATGCATATGTATGGATGGACCTTGACGATCCTGAGAATCTGAGAGGAGGAACAGGCCTAGGAGGCATCGGGCTCCGGCGGGACAATCCTAGGGTGAGTAATTTATTATTATATTAGATAATTATTAATCGTGTACGCGCGATTTAAATTACGCGATTAATCGCGTAGAAAAAAAATTATTTATATTAAAGCTTATAAATTATGTATAATCTTATAAAAGTTTCTGTTTTCAGAAAATTATAGCTTTTATATATAGAGTTATTAAAGAGTTATTAGTAGAGTCTATTCAAAATTTATAAAATTATTCCTTTAATCTGCTTATCGAATATAAAATTCTCAATACATACAATAATAACTTTTTGAAATATCAATTATTTTGGGCACTGCACTAAAATTTGAATTTTTTATATTTGTATGTTACAGATCAACATAACTTCAATGCCGTCAACCCTGCTGTTGCGTATCGGTGTAGGCGAGTGACAAACATTTATTTTACGATAAAAAATACTAACTACATATAAGTATGTTTAAACATTTTTTTTTTTTAATATTGCATATAAGTTTGAAAATACTTTGCTATGTATTTGACGTATGTTTTTATCTTTTCTTAGAAAAATTATTTTATTAAATTAAAATTTTCGCTTAAAAACCGAGCGCACAACTGACGTTTTTTTCTTTTTATATTGGATTGGCGCGAAGATAGACAAAGTTTTATGTACGGTAGAAATTCGATAGATTTAGGCGCTTGGATCTTTTCTTTTTGTACAGGCCGCACGAAATAGGATATTTCGCCAGCGATATATACGGAAAATGATAGCATGTTGCACGGGTTCTATGATATCATTCGGCTGAAAATGTAATTCTGTATTTCTTCTACGTCGTGTGCAGGTATCACATCGCTCGGCAACCAGCGGCATCGGAAGGAACAATCCAATATCGATCGCGTTCTCGCGGCCTGCTCCATTAACGGCACGCACCCATTTTGATCGCGACATAAAACAATTAAATTTATCAGCAAATATCTCACTAATATAACTTTATATCGAATAAAAACACTGGATTATAATGTTACGGATCGCATGGGTGACTAATCGCAAAATAGCCGCGCACGACTTTCGTATAATTCCGCCTTCGGGCGACGTAGAAATCGTACCGATATTCCATTGTGATATACGGCGATGAGAAAGGTGAGAACCGAAAAAAATATGCGCCGCAAGGGATGAAAACTCCGTAAATGCGCGGGGAAAATCTTAAATACCTCATTGCTAATAATACCTTTACGATAGATAAGACACGGCAATCTCTCCCCTGAAATATCTACAGGCGAGATCGTTTCATCGCGAACTTTGGCGGGAAGTTTCCAAATAGGAATCTATCTCGTGCGGTTTATGGGTCTTCGATAGCAATATGTACTTCATATTTATGGCTCACGTTAGTGATATTACACGTCAGTGACTCATAGTCGAATGGATAAAGTTTATGCTCTTGACACGATGTTTCGCTTGAAATTTCATAATTTATTTCACAATTGTGGCATTTTCTTACTTAATATCGTTATAATTGGTTTAAGAAGGATTTTTATAGACATATATAAACATGAATAGAGATTAATATATGAAATTAAATAATAAAACGTTTTGCCATAATATTATAGTAGATATGTGAGATATTTTAAAGATATTTTATTATTGGTATATCTCCATTTTTTTTCTCGTTATATACTCTCTCGTATTTATACAAATTGCATAACAAGAACAGACATATTAAAATACATTAATTAGAGACATATATTAAATAATTAACCAAAGCTGAGTAAAATACAAAATTCTTAATGATTAATGTGCGAAAGCATTATTAATGAACGGTCTTACGGTCTTTTCTAATCCGCTAAATTAAGATGGATGGCCACAGATGTGAATTATCTAGTTATTACCTGTGTTCGAAAATATATAATATTTTATAATCGAACGCACAAAATATTTCAAATATTATCCGTGTTGATAATATTGCCTCGCGTTTCTCTCAGTTCTATTTTAGAAATGTTTTGCGAGCAAAGGTATAACGAAACGGAGTGTGTAAATATGTGTAATGCGAGAATTACACAGCCCTATATCGATAAATCAACTGTTTACGTCACGAATGATTCCACCCTGATCTTAAAAACCGATCATTCGAGTCTGCGTCGTGGAAGTAAGATTTATCCGATCCCGATCGCGAGCAAAGGAGTATTCGGCAAAGTGGAAGAAGGGACTCGGGAGAATCATAAAACGTAAGAATTACCCGATTTTACGAGTCGACTACTTCGCACATTCTTGCCAAGTCGACATTGGCTCAAAAATTCACGGCCGATAAATATTCTCTCTAAAACGCATTCGTATATTATAATTTTTACGATAATTTAAAGTCCGCTGAATTAGAAACGCCCTAAGCGCGATCTTGTCATTAATATTAATTTGCTGATTGTAAGACAAAAACTATAATTTTAATTTGGTATATAGTAAACTTTAATGTCATTAAAATTATATATATATATAATTTTAATAAACATAGTAAACCATCTGAGGACGTACACATTAAATTGTATTAATTAAAGCCACATATCGAAATTAAAGATGTATTCGTTTGGAGAGCGTTTCCCTCTTTTTCGCCTTTTATTATAATACGCTGTGGAGCGTGGCTACTACACAAGATTTTAGCACAAAAATTAATGAGCAAAAAGTTGAATTTGATGGACCAAAAAGTCGGTCATCTCGGGAACAAATCGGTTCAGCGGATGGAAAGCGGCGAAAAAAGAAGGAACGGTCTGTCGTTGAAGAAGATAAAGCGATCGATCTTTAAATTCTATCCGTGATCGACATGGAGAAAAATTTACATTACTTCTTTATGTTGCTCATCCAAGCAGGTTTTCACATTCGCCGTAAAATAATCATAAGATAATTTCTCTGATTATACAATTGTGTTAAAATTGAACACAACTCCGCGGAAAAATTTTTGCAATTGTATTTTAATGAAAACTTATCTTCTATAAGATCATGTAGTTCTTCTTTAGGAGTTTAGATACGCAAGATACGTATTTTTTGCACCAGTTATTATTTTTTTTTAACCCTTAAGATTGTTGAAATCATGAGGAAAATTGTGGAATTAACGATTATTAAAAAATGCTGGGTTGGGTAAGTTAATTTTTTTTTTTTTAACTAATTTAAGTTTAAAATTAATGGCCTAAAAATTAACTGTGTTAAAGTTAAGTTCAAAAATTATTAACTTAAACAAAAATTATTAACTTAAATTAAAAAGTTAAAAGTTAATTATGCAAAACTATATATTTTTTACATAATTAATCTTTTAATTGTACATTTTAATCTCAAAATTATGATCCGTCATTTTTCCTCTTAAGTCATCATATATTAAATCATCTGCACTAAACATACGTTCTACGTGCGTCGAGGATGGTACCGTTGCGTTGTATTTTATGAATGCACGTTTTAATGATACTGGATACTGTCTTAACTTATTATAATTATTAGTAAACAGATAATTTCGATTATCAAAGATACAAAATTTTAACATGTATAAAAAAAATTAATAAGTTAACGTTAATGCATTTAAAAGTAACTAATTTAAGTTAAAATTTAACACGTTTAAAATTAATTAAGTTAAGTTAAAAGTTATTAACTTTTCAATTTTTTAACTCAACTTTTAACATTTTAGTTACTATTCAACCTTGCTAAAATCGCAGCAAGTGTGGAATGAAAATCGAGACTCGTGCTTACAATCGCGATGCTCGAAAGTTCTTTGAACGAGCGATTTTTCTTCCACGTGTAAAAAGAAAGTTTCGCAACTATGCCAAAGTGAAACAGCAGCAGTTTCTAATCGGATCTTCCGCTGCGGTTAAAGTATGTGTCGTTGAATTTCGAAATCTCTCAACACAGACAATGAAATTGGTGGAAGTTTTAAAGTGGACTCTGCAAATTAAAAAAAAAATATTTTTTTCTTTTTTTATTGGCACTCAAAGTTATTTTTATACGAGAAGCAATTTTCGTTTATCATATGAAATACAGTCATATTCCGTTAAATCTCCGACTATTTTTTGCATAATTAATCTTTTAATTGTACATTTTAAATTACTTTCTTTTGTACTTTTTAAATTTAGGTAATATAATAAAAAGATAGTCTTTTATAACAGAGATAATGTATTTTTCCTTATATAATAATTAATAGTATATATTTAAATATACTGTACTTGTGTAACAGAGATATTATAGTGTTTAAAAACAAAACTGTTAATAGGGACTTTGGTTAAGAGGACTTTCCTGTTTAATTTGAACCGCCCTACCTGCACACGTGCGTTTTATCTTTACCTTTAATTGTTAGATACTCTAACAATAAATTAAAACAATTTAAAAATATTTATTGAATTTTAATAAAAGTGTCATCTCAATT
>NW_021848400.1:135033-169290 GCF_003651465.1 Formica exsecta
CATCTCAAAATTATGATCCGTCATTTTTCCTCTTAAGTCATCATATATTAAATCATCTGCACTAAACATACGTTCTACGTGCGTCGAGGATGGTACCGTTGCGTTGTATTTTATGAATGCACGTTTTAATGATACTGGATACTGTCTTAACTTATTATAATTATTAGTAAACAGATAATTTCGATTATCAAAGATACAAAATTTTAACATGTATAAAAAAAATTAATAAGTTAACGTTAATGCATTTAAAAGTAACTAATTTAAGTTAAAATTTAACACGTTTAAAATTAATTAAGTTAAGTTAAAAGTTATTAACTTTTCAATTTTTTAACTCAACTTTTAACATTTTAGTTACTATTCAACCTTGCTAAAATCGCAGCAAGTGTGGAATGAAAATCGAGACTCGTGCTTACAATCGCGATGCTCGAAAGTTCTTTGAACGAGCGATTTTTCTTCCACGTGTAAAAAGAAAGTTTCGCAACTATGCCAAAGTGAAACAGCAGCAGTTTCTAATCGGATCTTCCGCTGCGGTTAAAGTATGTGTCGTTGAATTTCGAAATCTCTCAACACAGACAATGAAATTGGTGGAAGTTTTAAAGTGGACTCTGCAAATTAAAAAAAAAATATTTTTTTCTTTTTTTATTGGCACTCAAAGTTATTTTTATACGAGAAGCAATTTTCGTTTATCATATGAAATACAGTCATATTCCGTTAAATCTCCGACTTTCGAAGGGAGAGCATTTCACTAAGTCATTAATATCCCTAATACATAAGCGCGATATTGAATTAATAATTGGAGAGTGTCGGTCAAATGCGCATTAACGAAATTAATATCTCTAATTAGACAGAGCGAAAGCTAACAAACACGGAATATATACTTGCTGTCTGTCCACAAAACGGATCGCGCTTTATGATTGTCTGTTGATCCCTGCGCGCGGTTTGACGTATAAACGCGTATCCCGAATACACGTGCCAAATATACGCGCGTGAATTGTGTTGGTAACGCAAAAAATACCGCTTCCGGTGACGTCACACTGGAAGCATTAACGATATGATATCATTAAAGCACCGCTAATCCATCAGTCAGATCAAAGCACTTGGTCCACGTCACTTGGAAAATGGTTTTAGCTTGTCGCCGGACCGACCCAGAGAGAGATACGTACATACACGTGGGCGTATTTCAACTTATGATGCGAGAGCAAGTTGATGTTATATTTTTTTCGCCATTATATTAGGAAAGCTATTGCCTGTCTCGGTAAAAACACGTTGAAAACCGCATCATCGAATTGCATGAGAATACCTGAAAATAAAAATTCGTTTACCCCCCTTTTGTTTAAAATAAAGTTTGTTAGGGATAGGCGCACGCGCCTCTGTGTGATCGTTTAACCTTTCACGGAATACATTTTAAAGAGAGAGATACGTACATACACGTGGGCGTATTTCAACTTATGATGCGAGAGCAAGTTGATGTTACATTTTTTTTCGCCATTATATTAAGAAAACTATTGCCTGTCTCGGTAAAAACACGTTGAAAACCGCATCATCGAATTGCATGAGAATACCTGAAAATAAAAATTCGTTTACCCCCCTTTTGTTTAAAATAAAGTTTGTTAGGGATAGGCGCACGCGCCTCTGTGTGATCGTTTAACCTTTCACGGAATACATTTTAAACTTTGACCATAACACTTTCGAAACTTGCGGCATCGTATCGCGTCGGCCTGTTTCATGCCTGTCGACTAAATCGATTCAGTTTTTCGCACGAACGAATCCGACATACGCCTCTTTCTCCCTTAAATGACTTTTTTTCTTAAATTACGAAAGATGGTAATTCATATTATGTATGCGTTCGTGGAGGTGAATATCAATATCTGCGTATGCTTGTGCAATCTCTCGTTTCCATTATCAGTTTCGCATATTGGTATCGTGATTGCTTCACTGTAACAAGCTTGCGGAGGACATTAGCATCTCACAGGCATGGACAGCCTCCCTTACGATATGGTCACCTCCGTTCTATTGATTCATCATCCTAATAATGCCTTGTAGAGTTATGGGATGATGACAATTTTGAACGCCAAAGATGATTATAAAAAAGAAAAATATAATAGAATTTTAAAAAATTCGATCAGTTCCGTCATGTCGAAAATCACACCTTTTTGCCAGTTATTCGATATATTAGAGTGGATTCACACTTGCATTCTAATGTAATGATTTTACATTGCCACAATCGTGTGGCAATGTAAAATCATTACATTACAATCGCTCATGTTGCATATAATTGATTGTCCGCATCGCATCCGTATATATTTATATGTATATATATACATGTATATATATATATATAATTAATAAGTTTTAATTACAAATGCTCAATCTCGACAAGCTCTTTTAATATAATATCGATTTGATGCTGTTATCACGACAAATAAATAACATCGGTAGAATCTCGTATCGCGAAATCGATTTTGCATTTATGTAAACTCTCTTCGCAGTAAAACTCATTATAATCGTTTATTAGAAATGACAAATTTTTTTTTCATGGATGAAGTTGACACATTTCTATAATTACGATTATAAATGGCCGTGTGATACAGAATTCAATTCGCGATCAGCCAAATATCATTTTGCATCTTTTATTGACACTTGGACATTCGATACAATAGAAATACACACGCGCATACATTCTTTTTTGTGTATATCATACTTTAAATACGTATACTTATTGAATTTGCAAGCAACGTAGCAATTATTGGAAAATGAATTTTATCGATATTATGCGTCCTGATATCACCGGACAGGATCGGTGACAATCTAACAATCAAGCCGGCTATCCGCCGTTGCTTTATTCATACCGTTAAGTTTAATCACTGACGTCACACATACATATAAAAAGCTAAAAGCGGTACACAATAATGCTCCACATTTATTTACCTATGAATTTTTCCATTTATATTTTCTACTACATGTAAATTTCGACGATCTACGTAAATATTGTTAAACTGGGAGTTTCGAATTGCCTTTGTCTCGACGCTACAAATGCTAGAAGTGTTTGATTTGCCAATCTTAGCATAAAGAAATTTTTATTTCGATAGTCAGTCAAACGCTTTCAGCAATTGTAATGTCAAGATGAACGCAGTCTTGATCGATTAAGGGTAACAGATGTGACGTTTCATGGATCGCGGAAGATGAAATCTGTGCGGATAAGATGAAATATGAGCTAGTGCTAAACTCGACTTTCGATAAGATTTTCTGCAAACGCCGCAAGATTCAATTTATATAAGCTGTTACGTATGAGAAATAAATTTCCCTGTGCACATAGAAAATGTGCATTGAAAAACCGAAACGTACAGAACTGTAACATACTCTTATGCACCCGTGCTTTTGAATAGCAATCGCCATACCGTTGCGGTCGAAAAGGTTACTGAAGGGAATAGGATTTTGATACACGAAACTCGTATTTACAATTTATGTGCCTTAAAACGAGAATCACTAATACCATTTTATGATTCGGCAGTGAAACATATGTAAATGTACACGTACACATGCGCACAAAACACATTTCATTTCATTCGCTTACGAATCGTAGTAATGCTAGATGCTACCCTGCCCTCGTTTCAAGCAATGATGGAATAACATATAGCATACAGAGGAGGTATTACTTTTATTCCACGTAACTATATTTTATACGCTACTTTACTTAGAGTGTCTTCCTTGCGTAACGCCCGATAATAATCTTACGTATCTCAATCATTGCGGTTGTGCAACAATATTACTGACACTTAATCCGACCGTGTGCAATCAATACCTCGAGAATAATTCCAAACTCGATTAATAACGTTTTAATGTTATATAACTTTTGGGTATTGTTATACGTTACATATTCTCTGTCTCTGCGGAGTCTCAACGAAACTGCTTCATATATATATATGTCTATATGTGTTGCACGCTCTCTCTCTCCCTCTTCGATATTGATTTTCCGACATTTATTTCGTCGCTCGCACCTACATGTCCATTAATCCTTCATTTTATACGATAGCCCCTGCGCGCTCCATTGACATGTAATGTACTTTAACAAAGCAACGACGACGCGACGCTGCGACCTGTCTTTTGTCGATTTTAATAAGGCAACGGAGATCGGAGAGAGACATCGGCTTTGTATAGCGCAAATTACCGAACTGCCGGTAGTATGGTTAAACTGTTTCTGGCATATAATCGGCAATTTTAACCGGAAGTTAAATTACAGTCAAGTTGGTTAGTTATAACTGAGTTAGATATTAATCGTTACTTTACCTTTACATATACATACACACACATACACAAAACACATGAAGGATTGGGCAAGGCATATCGAAGTTTCTAAGATTTATTGAATGTCTTGTAAACTTGACGCTTGCCAAACTATGCTGTAATATTGAATCACAAGCCATTCACACAGGCGTTTAAAAGGCGAGAACTTGCGTGAATTTCTCCGACGGGTGAATTTTTGATCGCGTCAATTTTTGACATCTGAACGAGATTCCAAGAGTTTTTCTCACGCGTCGATAGAAGAATCCGCTGTTGCTCTGAATGAGAGTAATGCGCATTCGAATACACACACATATTACTGACAGTGAGTATATTTTAAGTGCAGACTATTCAATATAATTTTTCAATAATTTTACGTAGTGATGATACAAATACATAGGACAAATTTATTTCCAGCGCACAATAATTGAGATTATTATTTAATAAGAAATATTTTGAAGACATTATTAAAAGTTTTTGTTTTTATAAATAATATTTAAAATATGCGACTTTTCTCTTTTCATCTTTCAACATTCAAAGAGAAATATATATTTGGCATATTTTTTTTTGAATCCTAAAATTAGTTAAATATTTTAAATGGTATTTTAATTATTATGAATTATTATTTTATATTTATCATACATAATCTAATAGGAGAAATAGAATATGTAATTATTATCAGATAATAATATAGAGAAATAAAAATAAATTTTTATCATACAATGATTATATGAAATCTCTGATGAGGTATTTGAAATATTGATTTCGGACTTGTAAAATTGCTTTAATATATTTCAAATAGAAGTTTAATTAACACAAATTATTTTTTTACATCAAGCATTTATAATCTGTAATAGGACAATAATAGCTTATGTATGTGTAAATATCTTTTTTTAAATATTATTATTTGTCGACTTTTGGTGCCACAAAAACCATTGTGACATATATATCTATCATGGGCATGCAAGTCAATGACGTTGAGTGCCGTTTAATATCGGAAGACTGCGCTCGATTATGAGAATAACATACCAAAACGAACATGGGCAATAATTATTTAACAAATTAAATTCTGTACTTTAATTAATTTCTGTTTATACATTGAATAAATAAATATCCGAGGAAATTGACGCGCTCAAAACATACGATGATTCACATTGTGCGTCATAAACTATTGATGTTGCAGCTGACACACGCCAGGGGGGGAGGGATGTGAAAAATAAAATATATTATGAAAAGAGAACAAAATGATCAAATAGCATAAAAAAGGAGAAATATAATATAAAAAATTAATCACGAAAACGGCGAATTGTATAATCTGATATTGTATTAAAATTCTGTGATCGTTTTATCATAATGTTTTAACTTTACATACGATAAAATTTTTCAACGAAAATCGCTCATCTGTCAATCGTGATGGCTATTAATTCTCCGGTGCGCGTCTATTTATTCCAATTGAATAATTACATTTATATATGAGTTATTGAAGAGCCACGGTTATAAATCATGCCAATTTGTTATGCACAAATTAGACAGATATAGTAACGATATGAACATTATGTTAATTACAATATTGTAATGTTAAAATTATATATACATATATATTTAGAATATGATAGTTTAGGCAAAATACACGATATCGCATAGAGCAGTGAATTAGTAAAGATACAATAATATATGTATTTCAAAGTTTGCTTATAATAATTGACATATATTAATTACATTTGTATATCAATACGTATTAATATACATTAAACTATAGCTTTTTGAGAGAAGCCTTTCAATTTACACGAATGTTAATAGAAATATTAATCCGAAAACACAGCGCGTAATCCGTTTAGCAATTTAACTTAACAAGAGAAAACTGGTTTAAATGTTTCAGCGTGGATGAACTGTCTTCTCATTTCGTTCCGCGTCAATTTGCTCTTTCTTCTTAAAGTTTTAGTATAATTTCCTCGTTGTAGGCTGTACCCAGAAGGCACCGTCGGATAATTCATTGTTGATTTGTCGAAGAGACTATTGAAACTTTTGTATTTATAAAACGAGGATTGCCCTATATATAAGTAAAATATATTTACGCTTACATTAACATTGATACAGGTGCAAAAATTTCTTTCCATAAAATAACAGAGTATATTTGCTCGTACAATCTGTTGAATTAAGCACTCTTTGCAATTATATTTGCAAACCATTAAACTATCTGACTGACACATCGCGACTCCCCAGAGATTCACGCCTTTGCCCTGGTTTTTTTTTCCNGAAAAAGCATATATTTATTTGCGGAAAACTCGCGGTTGGGCGACATCCACGTGTAAAAACAGATCCTCGGGGAATGCACGAAATGTTCGCGTCATTTTTTTTTCGCTTAAAAATCACCGATGGCGGCGTCGATTCGATTGCTCTCGCGAACGAGGACTCAACGTATGTATATATGCAACGACGTGTATTGTCCAGATGGATAAAAGCGAGAGAGAGTCACTTGAGCGAAATCGCTCGGCGGTCGCGGCTTGGAAATACCGCGGCATATTTTTAAAGCTTTCGGTGTTCCGATAACGCTTGTCTGACACTCGTGAGAGAAGGGGAGGTAAAGGTCTGGGCGCAGGGATATGTTAAAATTTCAGCTATCGGACTAAACAACACGAACCACGGTATCCCTTTGCAATTTTCAACTTCAACGCGTATGTCCCTATACGTATATGCACCTTTACATATTTAAGAGTCCCATCGGGCGAGAGCAAAGTAGGGCTCATTTTACTCACCAAAGTTTCGACGCGACAGTCCCGCCTTGTTCGGCGAAAATTGATTTTCTAACGAAATGTGTAATCGGGATCGAGATTTTTTTTTTCTGTCCTCAAAGAACCCGCCAAGTGATGCCGTTTTAGATGGTAATCTGAATTCAGAATCGAGAAGCGTACGATGTTATACATTTGGATCTGTACACACGTTTGATCTCTCGAGTAATGAATTGTAAACAGTTACGTTTACTTTCGATGAAAAATTATATCGGAGCAAGAGAGAGGAAAAGTGATAAAAATAAATAATATACGGATATTTTTGCAACTACGTGACTTATGCATAATTTTCTCTCTCGTTTCTTTATTTATTTATTCTCTCTCTCTCTCTCTCTCTTTCTCTTTCTCTCTCTTTCTCTCTCTGGAATATGCATGGGATGTGAATTAAGGACGTCGAGAGTTGGGTGAATCGATTAATTCTCAGGAGGAAGGATCATTAAGCATGCCGCGAGTGGCACGTCCATTTTCAATATTCGCCCTGCTTCGAGACCGCCAGGTCTCATTTATTATATTCGGGAGATGAATGATCGTCGTTTTTCTAATACACGATTCCTGATTGAATTCCGCAAGGAACGCGATTTCTTCCATCGCTAGTAAAAAGCGTGACTCGTGTGTACAACACTTATGTCCTACGGGAGAAACGCTCATCTTGTCCACCGCCTGTGGAAGAAACGTTCCTCTGAGGGAGAACATCTATCATATATAGCTTTGGAATTCCTAGGATGGAAAGAGGTTACGAACGAAGGGAATGTAACGATGCTGGAAATCATATTCGAATTTGTACGCAAAAAATTTATGCGAAGAAATGACATTGCGTCGAGTTAGGCGCGCGCGCATGCAGTCACATACAAAGGCATGAAGTTTCTTCTTTATCTCACATCAAGAACAGAGTTGGCGACTGGGAACAATTTATCGTATTTACGCTACTATTCCTCCTCGAAATTCTGACATTACACCACGTTATACTACACTTAGCGTTTTCCTGACAGTTTCGAGATATTCGTTTGACTTTACGTCAGCGATTCTGCAATTTACTTTGAAGTAATACGCAATATATACGTATACATATACGTGCTTTTACTCGATAGAATTACAATAAATTCGATCATGTAAATTAATCACGCGTGAGATTTGCAGAATGATCATATTAATATTTTATAGTCGTCTCCCACTTTATTTTCATTTTTACACGTGACAAAAAGTCTGAGAAAATTACATAGAATTCACGAGAGAAAATCGCGAAAGCTCGTCGTCGCAATGTTGAGCCTAGAATTTGCGAAATCCCGGGTATTCAATATGATGGGCACGATGAGCGAGCAGAATTAGCGTAAATTATCGTAACGAGCGAATCAGACAAGATGACTTAACTGATATCATCACGAGGCTGCTGCTCGAAATTTCTAGATAACTGGCCTTCATTCGTTCCTTGCTTTTACAGAAGATACGGCATGGCTCCCATCGCCCTCGTAGAAAGCCCAGGATCCAATTACACCGACTGCGGATGATTCCTTTAATAAGCACCTTCGGCGGGTCGTCGTAAACCGCCGCATCCTTATCCCATCCTTTCTTTCTCTCTCTTTCTACATATCCAATCTTAAACTCTTATCTTTGTATCTTGCAATATAAAAAGTTCTATCTATTCCCTCTTTACGTATAATGATTCCTTTAATCCACAATTATGTTTGTTAAATTAGGAATATATTATGACTATATATGACTGCGATTGGCTCTTCGATTATAAATGCAATTGTTTTGTCGATACGGTATAGCTATCGTATGTTTGTAATTATGGTCGTTGTGGAAAAACATTTATACCGCCATTTAAAGAGATTAAAGAGATCTTCATCGTGATTATTTCTTCGGAAAACAATTGTACAAATTTTATTAATGATTGCTTTCTGTTTACAAACTCGGGAAATAGCTTTTTAATAGCGGTACATGCACGCTCACGGGAGATGCATAAAATCCGAGCTTTAACACGGTCGCGTATAAGGGAGTAAATCTCGCACCATTGAATCGACGCGGTGAGTTCCGGTAAACGAATTCGAATCCACATCGGTCGTATATACGATAATAAATAAAAGCGGGACATCGTCGCGTCATTCGTCTCGCAACACCCGCTGATCGGATCGCACGTTCACGCGTTGCAGCACGCACAGGAAACGAATTATGACATAATCCGATGACAGCGTAGGAAATACTGGGCTTATGCGGTCTTCGTTACCGCGAAACATTGCTTTTATAGCTTTCGAATGCTGAGATGTCATTTCTGGACGTTACTACTGCGCGATTTGTCGAGGAGAGAGAGAGAGGGGGGGGGGGGGGGGAATTGTATTTGACAGAATTGGCTCCGGGACGATTGATTTGCATAGGCTAAAGTCAACTAAAGCGCAAATCACGTCAGTCCCGTTGTGAGGCGATGTATTACTGCGAATACATTGCGCTGATTCTGAAAGCACTTGTGCATAATGCTGTCTCGGGGTAGCATTACTCTCGAAGAGAACTAATTGCGGGAGATGTGAGGTCAAATGATAAATATATTTCAAACAAAGAATATTAAAAATTATCACATTTAAAGTTGTATATATATGTATATATATTTATATTTATATATATTGCTGGCCATTAAAATTGCAACACTACATATATATTTGAAATAGTTCTATTAATTTTTGTGGAAATAATATAAACGCAAAAAATATTTATTTAAAATGCAATAAGTAATATTACTAATTACAATCATAATATTGTCAGAAATTTTAAATATGTAAAGTTTTTTAATTTCTTTTTTGACTATTTCAAATATTATTTCTTGCAACAAATTTCAAAAATTGAACGCTATGCAATAAGGAAAATAATTTGAAAAATGACAAAATACAAATATGTATTTATTACAAAAATAACTATGATATTTATACAATGTTAATTTATGTGCATAATAGCTGTTATGATTTAACAGAACATGAATAAAAACGGTTTTAAGAGATGTTAGCTAAGAGAAAAATGAATGAGTTGATTATATAAATTTTCGTAAAAACAATTATTAGATACTATATTTAAAATCTTCAACAAGAAATACGTTGTTAGATATTTATTTTTGATTTGTAAAAATTAAATATCTCAAATAAAATAATTAACATACACAAATAAATTAAAATATATTTCATACTAGGCATTTCTATAACAGGAGAAACATAGCTTCTTAAATATTTTTATTTTTAATTCTTTAAAATATTATTTTGTTTATCTCTATATAGAAGTTGCAAGCTATAATATGTTATTTTGGAAAGGCGATATGATTCGTAGGATTATGTTAAAAGTGTCATCTTACTAGCATCGATTAGTTTCGGTTTATTATAGCCTAGCGCGATTATTTTTCGTTGATTGTCCGAAATAAATCTTAATTACGTTAGTACACGAAACATATTACATCATAAATCGTTGGAGTACCCTCATTTAACGTATTGCGCCGAGATATTTTAGAATTAATTACACGCCAATAATCAAAATGTCC
Organism: Formica exsecta; assembly: GCF_003651465.1. Classification (NCBI taxonomy): domain Eukaryota; kingdom Metazoa; phylum Arthropoda; class Insecta; order Hymenoptera; family Formicidae; genus Formica; species Formica exsecta. Next base: position 145,618 of record NW_021848400.1, read on the forward strand.
AATTAAAACCACAATTCACAACGAGAAATTATTTCGAGAATTATTTCTCTGATTTCGATACCTATAGATGTACATTGTCAAATTAACTTTTAAACGACACTAACGTCACAATTGCGTGGATTTTTATCTCTAGAAAAGCGGATGATATATTTTTAGACGAATGTGTACATTGTTCTTTCTGCGCGTCACAATATAACAGTTTCCAGAAATTTTTCTAGAGAAACTTTTGTACATACATTTTATCTGCGGCAAAACTATTGCACGGTTTATTAAATGTGTCTCCGAAAAGATATCGTAATCAAAGAACAAACCAACAGTAGAAACTATTTTTTAACAAACCAAAATTCTTACATAACAATTTGAAAGATAATCATTGTTACATAACAATTATATTTGCGATGATTTTATGCGTTTCCACGGCAACGAATTCAATTTTCTCAAAAAAAAAAACCCCGAAAAAAATGTATGCTCTTTATCTCCTTCACCTTTTTGAACGTGCAGCCTATGTATTATGATCTGTTGAGAAAAGGGGAGCGAAGCGTTCTCTTTATTAAACGATCATCCGTTTAACGACACACTCTTGGCGAGAGAATATCATCTTGGCTATATAGCCAAGATCTGGCCATAGTCGGAGAGATGACCACTCGCGAATTATTTCCAAGGCTGCAACTGACATCTTGTCCGGTAGTCGCGTCGGGTCGGTTGTCACGTATATAAGTTCCGTAACCGGCGGACAAGAAATATCAGCAGCGACGATATTTCAAACCCGCTGCTATTGAGAGGGAGAAAGAGAGAACTTGCACGTGACAACTAAATTATGGTCGATCGAGTGATTCGAGGAACGTCTTCTCGCCACCTCACGTGAGGCTCTTTATTGGCTCTTATAATCTCCAGGAACTATACATTCAGACAATGGATATTCTGTGCGCACATATGTCTAAAATGATATATTTACGATACAAAATCATCCCGGAAAATTTATGCCGAGCAGCCGAGCAAAGTATTGCGAAACACGTAAAATCGTTTGTACGCGATGTCAGGATGTCTCACTCTGAGAACTGTAAATTTGATCATCCGGTAAAACAAGAGACGGACAAGGAACATGCGATTAGAGAGATTTACATGTATGTTTAAACATCACATGGAAACGTTCCGTTCGGGACATTCAATCAAGACATCATCGATGTGAATCGAAAAATGAATTGCATTTTTGACTGTTTTCATACTGAGGGGAAGAGGAGAAGAAGAGGAATGTATTCGAATATATTTTTTACCGTTCCGAGAAAATTGCCATCAAAGAGAGAGAGAGAGAGAGAGAGAAAGAGAAAAAGAGAAAGAAAGTCGGTCACATATTTACATATTTTTGCAGCCAAATTCTATTTTCGCTGCAACTCAGATTTTACGATACCATCTTTTATAAGATATAAAACATTATTGCGGACAGAATTTTGATGCTCAGTCGGGGACGCAAGTAAAAAGAAACGTATAGGTGGGATCATAACTAAATTAATAAAACCCCGTCGCAATGTCATTATAGTGAGCGCAAGTAACGGAGAGAGAAAGAGAGAGAGAGAGAGAGAGATTTGTCATTTATTTCGACAGACCTAGAAATAATTAACACGCGAAATTGGAGGGACCGGATATAATGTGGCTTTTTATCGCGAACGTTGCATACGCCAACGCAGCAAAGAAGGTAAAAAAATATGAGCGCGCTAAAAAAAAAATGTACAATTGAAATTTACGCTCGATGAATAAGGAACGGCTGTTTCTCATTATAACTATATAAATTGGCGAATGAAATTGAATGCGTAATTATGTCAATTATTACGTTAAATTGCGATAAACGCGTAAAATCTTGAGATAAATTTTCTACGACTGCAAAGACGAGAGTACAAAAGGAAACTGACTCAGATGCATTCTAATTTTCACGCTAAAATAGCTACCGTAACAATTCTAACAAGCCGCCATCGACGTTCGACACAAAGTTGCGATACGTGTCTTTGATAAGGATACGCTGCAATAATCGAATTCCTATCATAAGAGCGATAGTTGTGAATGTTTCACGAAGTTATCTTTTGTTTTGAATGACAGAGAAGGAGACAGAGAGATACGGAATCTATGTTTCGGTCAGTTGGTCAATCTTAGAAACTTTTATTTATATATACGTCACATGAGTTATACTTGAACATAAATCACCGATTTACTTGAATTTTATTTTTATGAGAGGGAGAAAAAGAAGAAAAATAAATATAGATACTCGTAAAAGACACAAGTTTCTCTTTATGCGTGAAAGATAATATTCCACCATTACGAGAGACAGCTGGCGACTTCAAGCTTCGTGATCTTTTCGTTTGTCCTTCAGGATGCGAAACGAGCGATTCATACGCACGAAAAATCTGGCGTGGATTCAATGTGTAACGGCCAATTTGTACGATCGTTCGCAAGGTTTGCATGCAAATAACTTCGCGCCCTTGTGTATAGGGATGGGTCAAAATTCTTCTCTTACAAACTTCGGAGGTGTTCTCGGAAGATATCAATTCAAAAGTTTCTACGAAATAGCTTTCTTCCCGTCACCATTTGCAGCGCGATGTACATAAATTTTTCATTTATCTTAAAAAAAAGATCTATCTATGAACCATGACATCGTGATAACGCATTATTCGTAATCTCTTATCTGGTCCGCCAAAATTATAGAAACACGCGCTGCAACTGATATTTCAAAACATTTCCGATCTCGTAATCATAGAATGATTGCTGTAGATATTGCGTTATTGCTTAGCCAAACATATTTCGAGAGCGTGTAAAGGAAATTTTAACTCACCCTACATATCTATGGCCGAGTAAATTTCATCAGTGGTATATAAACAATGAATATTTATATATATATAAATTCATGAATCGTCAAAACGCAGCATATATTCGCGCATTAATTATACATAATACCGATCGTTTGCGATACAAAAATATCGGTGTAAAGAACCAGGACAAAATAACAATCGTGTAACATATGTATATTTTACACAGCAAATATTTTATCACGGAAGGCAATATTCTACGGAGGGCATAATATGTTTCGTTAAAGGACGTGTAAAAGCAGGATATTAATATCGTTTAGCAGGATATTAACATCATTGCATATCGTTGTATGAAATATATATTTTGTGTGCAAACATCGTTTTTAAATATATATTTTGTGTATCGTATCGTGCGTTTTATATATGCTGTGCAAAATGATACAGGAGGCGAGGATACGAATGTATTAAGCTACCTTAATAAACTCTTGCGGTTTAATATTGTGTACGACATTAATGAGAATAAATTTGACTTTAATGGATGTACACTCGATATTTCGTTTTTCCGACCGCGTTCGTGTCACAGCGAGCTATTTGTCATTCCGTCACGGTGTATCAAATCACGCACGCGTGTTCATCGTTAATCAATCTTTAATTGAATGAATATACCGCAACTGCGGCAATAGTGGCAGATATTCATTTGTGCGTGATTCGATTATTGAAGCGCGATTGATATGGAAACGCGCTCCATTAGTGATACTAACTAAGCGAAAGGGGTCCGCCATCTTTTTTTTTTTTTATGTAGGACACGTATACGTGTGACATATTATAGCTTTAGCATGCCCGTAAGTCATTACACGTCGCGGTTATCTCATCCTGATGATATTTACCTGACCTACTGACGTGTCCATTAAATTATTCAATTTACAAAAGGAGGATTAACCGGCCGATTAAACGCTTGGACGGCTGAATACCCACTCGTTATACATGGGTTATATCGGTTTATCGTTCGGAAAGTTTGGCGTGGCAATAGTAAATAGTTGCGAAGGGTTCACGCCCGTCTACTCGAGACTTGTTGAGTTAGTAAAATTCTCTTATGGTATTAAAGTTCTTAATAGTTTTGCACGCGAGCTAAGATCGGATCGTCCGAGATAGGGCGAGGAATTGCACGCTCTATACAGAGGCGAGATATAAATTTAGATATATGTATATTCATATACATATAGTATATATGTATATTTGCGTACATATAGTATATTACGTAGCGCTTGGAATTTTTCACGCTTTGACATGAATATATGATTATTAATCATATAATTATTGGACATACATGTATTCTAGAGGGAAAATATCAAAATTGGCATTTTTTTAGGTTTTAATTTTTAGCTGAAAGCTGAAAATAAAAATATAAATTCACGGATATTTACTAAAAATTACTTTATAAAATTAAATTACATATATTATAGTTTCGATAATATTATTTCAAAGTTTTGAGCAAAAATTGAAATTCGAGATTCTCGAAACCGACGTGGCTACTGAAAACTACACAAAAATCGTCAAAATCGTAATAAAAAAGAATGAAAGAAATTTAAAATATTTTTGTAATTCTTTACGTATAGAATTATAATAATGAATTATTAATGAGAATATTATGCTGTTTAGATTATGTAATTTGTCAAAAAAATGACAGGCAAGAAATTGTCGAACTTCCAAAACTCCATATAAACAGATTTATGAATGAATGAGGGGTTTTAATGAGCAAACTAATTAAGTAGACTAAGTTCACATCAGCACACGGATAAAACGTAACGCTGAGAAATATGGTATCTCGGTTTAGGAAACTACATCGGTTTTGGTACATTTACATACCATTAATTTACACATACATACACATTCTATTTCTATATTGCTTCTCTTAAAGCGAATATATTCACTATATTCGAAAAGATTAAGCAAAGCAGTTATTATCTTAGTCTGGTTATACATATTATATTATCATGGGAAAAATGCATACGCAGAGAAACGTTAATTTTTTTAAACATGATATATTTATTATAACAGCGATTTTCGCTGATGCTGTTACTTGTGTTTTCATTCTCGGAACAAGCATGGAATGTTATGCATGCACGTGGCGAAGATATCGCGGAAATGCGGTTTCGGAAGTATCGTAAATCTGCATTACATCGGTAAATCGCGATGACAAGTTATTCGCGTTATTCTACGCGATTAATGAGATTTAGTTCGGTGTAATAACATCATATTTATCAAAGACTCTCCTAAATCTGCTTTATCGAGCGCTCGAATCTTATCGTATCGCTTGAAACCGCATAATTTAGATATAATAAACAGACAATAATATTTATATTATTTCTAAAATATAGCTCTTGACTTAATCTCTTAAAATTCCTCATGATTTATAATTTTGTGTTAATTTTTAATAATTTGAAAATAAGCAATCACGTATTACATTCTTATGAATTGACGCATGAAGACAGTACTCTATAAATTATTGGCAAAACTAAAGCTATCTAATGCTTCAGATTTTCGGTAAAGATATGTTTTTATACGGTATATCTATACATCATCGATGTTACAGGTACACTTTGTAACAACAAATCATTTAATTAATGACCACGGCGAGTAATAATAAGCCAAATAACATATTACTTCGTGACTAACTGACTTGGCCGATAGTTACCGTAATTTAAAGCCAATCCTGCATCGCCCGTGATGCGTTAGCCTGGATAGCTGACACACCCATAAATATGTACCTGTCCCTAACGCGTAAATATATACCTTGCGCTTCAGGCAAAGTTCGCGGCGCACGAACTGCACGATATATTATAGCCCGGATTCGCTCGGATAATAAGATTTATTACCGTCCATCGCCCTACCTTCGTCAAACTTCCGTACCTCCGCCCATCCTTGGCGACTCTCTCTCTCTGACCCGCGTGTGTGTCCGTCACATCGTTTTCTCGAGTGATTAGTCCCTCTTTGTGTCAATAAAAAGTCAGGGGCTGTCGATGTCTCTTTCGCTATCTAACGTTATTCACTACATCTGTTTTGTGATCGCCCATATGTCTGTGTTTAGATTCCCATATTTCAACGCGAAACAACGAAACACATATGTATTAAGATTGATGTTGTTCGGATTTAATCTACTCAGCAGTATTAGCTTTTTTTTCCCGTGACCCCCGTTAAACTTCAAATTTCCACTTTTGGGCTGAATTAAATTTTTGCCTTCCGCCAGAGGCAAAGTACGCGGCTTTATTTTTTTCGCGGTGATTATGAATTTCGGGAAGAATCTAGGCAGAAAGAGAGAATGGGAGCACTGCGTGTTCGCTACAAGAAAAAAAGAACGACTAACAAGCGCACAAAATTCTGCGCGGTGATGACTGTAATAATTTTTCCTGTATGATATAAAAGAATTTTTGTTAATTACTTTTAGTTTAAATTTGTAAAGTATAACATAATGACGTGGGTTTTAAAGCACTATTCCTGATATTTATGATTAAAGTTTCATCTGGAGAATTATATTTTTCGAAAGATCCTCGGGTTCTTTCAAGAAGCAAGACGGTAAAAATCGCTAGAATGCCGGAATTAAGATATACACACACTACGTCGGAATTCCAATATCTTCTCCTCTATTACACGGTAAGGATCTTAATCAATCAACCTGTAAGCCGCAATAATTGTACAGGAAATGAACGCAATTGTAACGGGCCATTTGCCTTGTCATCAACCGATGGCGATCAATTAGCCGCAGATTTAGACCATTCATCTCGATAAATATATATAGCAGGTGAATCAAGTTCTCTCGCGTTAAGCGCGAGAGACGTCTTCACATCAAAGAATCGCTGGAAATTGAACGGATATGCTTTATGGATTGCCGTTGTTTCAAGTCAAGCCCTTTCCAGGACAATAAATTCGCGATTAATCATGTTGCGTGATAGATACTAACAATAAGTCAACGTTAGCACGGAAACGCTAAGAAGTCGGTATATTATTCCTTTGCATTCGACACGCTATGAAAAGACAGGCGTTGCACGCGGCGCTTGAAGGCACACGCAGAATCGAAATTTTACAATCGATCCTCAGTGCGCAGCCTCTGTAATTTTCCTGTGTGTCGGGACTTTTCACTGCATCAATGAGAGTCAAAAAGAGTGCGACAAAAAAAATTCTTTCCGGTAGCGGAAACACCGAGAAGAATTTCTCGCCATTCTTTTAGTATCTTTTATCCTTTCTTCTCTACCTCTGGCATACTTTTTATCGCGTTTGAATCGACCTTTTGATATTGCCTCTCTTTGCTCCGTATGTGCTTCACGAACGATCCCTCCTTTTTCCTTCACTCTGCTCTTTTCTCCTGACTTGCATTGTTCTTCGCATTCCATTTATTATTTACGCAGATTATTTCAAATATTATATATACTTATATGATCTTTTCTTTTATACATAAATCACGCACAATTTATAAGCAAATATTTTTTTGTATTATAATGACATTACTTAGGCCGCTTTAAATTGAATTTGATTTAATTTAATTTTGTGAGGTATCGTTATAAGAAATATTTGTCAACAGCCGCGTATAATTAATTGTTTCATATACAGGATAAATCGGTAATTATTAGTAATTATTATTATTTTAATTATTTCCGAAACTGTAGCGAAAAAAAAATTATTAAGAGATTGCGCTACATAGAAAAAGTTATCGTATCATGATTTTTATACATTTTTTATATAGACGTTATATATTTAAGAGAAATAAGTCATTTTTATTTCTTTAAATATATAGAATCATATAAAATTTTTTACATCGGTCTTTTCTCCTTGTTATTCTGCAAATACAGTGTTAAAACAAAAGAATTTAGACAGGATCATGAAAAAATTAATAACTTGTAAGATATTTCATAATTTATTTTAACATGTGACATAAATTAAAATGTTATTTGCTTTTTAATAACTTTATTTTAATATTTTTATACATGGAACAATGAGTTGAATTGATTAATATAAAAGAACACGTAATTATGTCAAAAATATATTTGCATGATGCAACATTGTATTTGTATAAAGATAGATTCATTAATCGAATTATTATTCTGTGAAATATTTAAGTGGATGCACTTTATACGATATTTCAAATTTTATATGTCAATACAATATGTTAAAATACATCAAATAAATTGATTTTTTATTGTTCGACTTTAATATTTTTACATATGCAGATTTAGATTAAGAGAATTGATATATGCATATATCAAACAAATCATATGATCCAATTTAAAAAAAACGTAATTGACATGTCTCCCAAAAAGATGTAAATTTTCTTTTGTAGCTTTAAATATTTTACAGCGTAAAGTATTTTTATAGCGTAAAGTATATTAGTATCTCTTTTTGTTCAATTTTTGTTTAAAATTTTTCTCTAGCTGCTACAGTTTCGGAAATAATAAAGACGCTATTCCAGTTACCAGATTATCTTGTATAATTTTTCATTTCTAATAATTTCCGGTAGAAAACTGTTATAAAGGCGCATGTATGTATATGCCAGTTATTGAATACCCGATATCTATTATATATGATAGCTAGTCAATGACTAGCAGTAGAATTCATGTACAAACATTTGAGCCCGAGTGAATCGGTCTGCGACAGACCAGACAACCAATATGTAGATAACATGCACGCGGCCGAATGTCACTATAATTTATCCGTTTAATATAAAACCATGGATACAAGATAAGAATCCCTAAACTTTATATCGCAGATTTATTGATAGACGAATAGCGAATTTCCTATTAGACAAGATCATATGTCAATGTCATTTCCTATATACATGCAGTCTAATATATTATATTTTGAAACCAGATGCAAACTGCAACGCGGCAGCCGGTTTACTCGCCGTCCGTATCTCGTTGTCAAAGTAATTTAGCCTCGCTGTTTTGACAGAATATTGGATTTTCTGACCTTTTGTCTATCGTGCTTTTACGATCTCTGAAATTGTCCAGTCGGTGGAGACCGGCAAAAGGAAAACACAGAGCTCTCATCTTTAGAAAGATTGTCGCGATATGTATATGCACATTATAAATGCAGCGATGTTTCCGCTGCTCGCGTGACGTTCGTTATGGCTATCGTTAATGCTAGCATTCGTAACATTTCCGCACTCGAGAGTTCTGTATAATTTTTGTGGTGAAAAAGCAAGGATAATCCGTCAGCGTACCTACATCAATTGCATTCGGAGAGAGAAATTCAGACTATCTCGAAAATCCTCCAAACTTTCCGCGAAACAATCCATAAACGACTACTCGACTATTCCATTCTCGTGAATTTTCTTGCGATGTTATATCTGTTTCCGCGTTTCCGCATTTCTCACCCCTTCAGCCTGTCCCAAATGTTCGATGGTAGCGCGCTCTTAGTTTGTGCAACAACCTTGCGCAGCAGTAAGTCTTTGTATATGTGCTCTTCTCTCAAGAGCTTCTTCTTCCCAACTCGGTTCGTTCTTCCATTTTATTTTACAGCGAGCCCAATTGCAGTGTTTACGTTCCTTTTATCTTTAGTAGCTTCTCGTATAAAACGATCTACTCTGTCCGTCCGATCAGAGAAGAGAAGATTTTGAGAGAAAGAGAGGAAAAGGGCGCGCGCAGAAAATTTAATAGCGGAAACGAAATTAAAAAAGAAAAGAAAAACAGACTCCTACACTCACAAATATCGTGCATAATGATTTGTCTCATTTTTTTACCGCACTCGTAAATTGCATCGACTGCCGTCGTTTTTTATTTTCCGTTACTTATTTGTAAATTGTGCAATAACAAAGTGTTTAGCACGTTTTGTAAAATGTCATGTTCTTAATGAGGTTCCCCCCACTCACTGCAGCATACTTGTTGCAATCCGATTGCGAAATCCAAAGTTTCACGAAACAAAGTTTTACAATGCGACAACTTCCAATTTGTTCTGAGTTTTAAATGAATTCTTAAGTAACGGCTTCGCGAACCATCATATATTTCTCGCAAGGCTATATCAAATATGATTTATTTTTATACTCGCGTTATGACCAAGATACACACACACACACATGCGTGAACTTTTCAAATTCTATTTAAACAGAATAAAATGATATCTATTGGCTTTTTGTACACGATCGTGCATACGTTGGGCAATGTTTCTTTGATAAAAATGGCTCAATCAAAGAGAAAGAGAGAGAGAGAGAGAATTTTTCTTTTAATTCAATCAATCGTCAAGCCTGGAAATCCCTTTGAATCGCGATGTATAACATATCGCATAATAGGAGAGTCGCTTAGGGGCTGCTGATGGATTCGGTGAGTATAACAGCGTGATTTCCGCGGGATCACGTTGCGATTGTCGCGTCGATCTCGTGCCTTTTTTTCCTCGGTTTAACGAGAGTCGAGCGAGCTGCGCTTGTCAACGTCGGCGAGCGAGCGGCCGGGCTTACGCCAATTATCGTCCCGTTGTTGGATCGCGGTTGAATTGTTAAACAAAAATTTTCATCCCTTTTGACCTCGTCCCGCCCCTGCCCATCAAGTATTGGAACGGGCTTCGCGTTGACACTAATAAACGTGCGCGTGCCCGGAAGCAGATCCGCAAGAATTATGTATCCCGGATGTATATGTATATATCTGCGAAACCCGCATCGTCAAGTATGCGGATATCGGCGACGATACTCCGCATTCGACGCGCTTAATCGCGTCACGTTCTCATCCTCTCGCGCTTTTCTCTTTTATGGTCTCGCGCGTTCGTGACGATGCATACATCGGGGTGATTATCCGGCAACGTTTAACTCTGTATCGCGTCGAGAAATTATAATGACTCTGTAGAGAGCGTGTCAATCAATCGACTCAAGATTCGTAACACTCGAGTCTAATTTCCGATAGTAAGGCTCACAATCAGTAATGAAATGATACGCATAACATGTTAATAGAGTAATAGCCAATTTATAATACTATGTATGCTCTCTTGCTCTCTCTCTCTCTCTCTTTTTCCATACATCATAGATCTTTTTAAATAATCCAATTTGATATTTTTAGCGTGTGTAAAATCAGTTTATTTTCCTTGTTAATCTAGAGATTTTGTAGCAGTTATACGTGCGAAAATGATGTAGACAGAGCTATATGAGTAAAACGCGGCGATCTTTATAGCGGAGCTTGAACAAGTATTTATAAAAGGCTTTTAGAATTTATGGGAATAACCGCTGTGAGTATGTTTCTAACGGATATACCGTGACCTTCCGCAAAGTCACTTGCATTAACGTTAGACCAACCAGAGACTGGATGCCATCTATGAAAAATTCAGAAAATCCAAGAGAAAATTCAAACGTGAAAAGGTAAAGCTTTGCTTAATATAAATGTCGCGTTTCGAAAAATATAATTTTTCTTTTTTAGAACGCAGTGTCACTTTTTTTATATGTTTTAGAGATCTTCTGAAAAGACTCTGTTGTTTTTTTCTTCAAATATGATTGCACCGTGTTAAAGCAACGAAATATCTCGACGATATAAAGCCGAATCGTTCTGAATGAAATGTTTCAAATAAGACCAATATACATTACATTTTTTCAAAAGATGAAAGCATTGAAAGAGAAAACTTCTCAAAGAAGCGACTTTGTGTTATACATAACTCTAGAATGTAGTTAATAAACGTGAATGAAAAATGTATTTTCAAAAACATATAAAATTTAATTACCAAAGTATCCAGAGATAAATATATGAATAATGATAAATTTGGCATTTATTTGCTCAATAAAAATTATTAATACCATATTATAATAATTACACTAATAATAATTATGCCGTATCGCAATTAAATACGACATCGTGTACATATGGTAATATCATGAAAGATTTGCCCTGCTTTTATTTATTCGACGAAAATCGTGCATGCAAACCGGTGCTTCATCTCTAAAGCTCCTCTCGGAATATGCGCGCGTGCGATGTAAATAAGGTTTTTACGCTCGAATATCAGTGCATGCTATGCAATTTAAGAGGATGCAATCAAGTAGCGCGAGACGCGGTATCTAATCTACAAGATACTAATTTCCGGAAGTAGAGTTCTCCCGCCATGCATTAACAACGATAATATCCTTTCGAACACTGTTCATTCTTTTTTCAGAGATTATAGCGTATGTAGGAACTTACTACGAAATGTTCGTAACGCTACGGCGGATTTCTATCTGTTCTAAATTTTAACACGCCATCGTTGCCACTGAACACGTTATTTCGGATAAAAGCTGTTCACTAGTTCAATTTAACCCGATTTTACGCACACGTATAAAGTTTCTCTTTTTTATATTCCCATCAGAACAAAATTACATCAGAACAAATAACAATTGACATAAATCGATATCTGTCATTGCACAAAGAGAGTGATGTTACAATATATCGGAATGATAATGAAAACAAATGAATTTCGGCTACACGCGCATGTACACGCGTTGCATCGAGGGTTTTTTTTTTTTTTTTAAATATCAATAATCATCGCAAATTTTTGCAAAGTTTATAAGGGTGTATTGTCTCCATACACATTTAGCGACCGATTAAACGCGCTATCCCCATCGACCGGAATGCGTTATTAAATACTTGTAACGCGTGCGCTTGAGTGCCGATCATAAATTGCGTAATTATCGGTCGGGGCGATTGCATCGCACTCGCAAAATTCGCGCTCACGTCACGCGCTGTCAACTTTCATTAGGTATAAAATCGCGCGTCGGTTTTCTCGATCGCGCAATTTCCACAGTGGCTCGGTTTCCGCAAATAACGCGAGCACGAAACATAGAGTTTTTCCTATCGGGCTCATCGTATTTATTCTCGCTAATCGAAAGGTCGCGTTACGCGATAAAGTATGATACATTATATTTTACATATGATGATCGTCATGTAAGCTCACATCGAGATATTTACAGTCAGTTCGATAAATTAAAATGTAAAAAAATTCACGCGCCGCTCTCTCACAATTACACCGTTAAAAAAAAAAAAAATAAAGTTCTCCGGGTACTATAATATCTTTTTATGGTAATTTGTCATTAGTTCGAATTGTAAGGTCCTGCAAAGTTTTCGAGCTAATAGTCGAGCACGCAGTGGTGCATTAAGAACTTTTCGGCATGCTAATGTAGCATTAACGATCGACCGTCTTTGTTTAAAACGTGCGATGCTTGTCGAGTACTCTGCCTGCAAAAAATATTAAAAAAGAACGAGATGCAACCATCCAAGTAATTACTAAATAAAAGTTGAAAGATTGTTTCGAATTCGACTCTAATTTAATTTTGTTTTTCTTTTCTCGCTTTTCACTCTTTTATTCAGTTAAGAATAAAATTAATTTAGCAGAGGCATAAAATCATAAAATCATAAAATTGTTTTATTCGCGTACAATTGTTTTGCTTGCTTATATTTTTATTTGCTCATATTTTATGTGATATAAGACGAACAAATTCTGTACAGACTTCCCCGACGGGGTGAGTAAATTCTTGTTGTATTTCCAAGTTAGTAACGATCCAAGATATAAACTGAAAGATACTGCATCGCGAAAGTGATAACGACCGTTATTTCTCACGTGATTCGCAATTCTTTGCCAAGAAAATCGGAGTAAGTTCCGCTTGCGGAGTATATCACTTCCGGAAAGACATTTATTGCGAAAAGCGTTGCTGGTATCCTGGCCATTAGAAAGGAGAGATAATATATCGGACGTATATGTGTATATAAACGTAAAACTTATTAAAAGACCGTTCTTTTTTCTCCGTTGTTTCCTTATAGCACCATTAAACGCAGCCTTCGACGCATAGCTTTATGTTAACCGATATTCTCTTTCTTTTTCTTGGCACGATAAAAGCCTCGATTTCGAAAATTAAGTACTTCCTTCAGTCGCTAATGGACGCTAGTCTAGCACTAAGTAAGAGGAGGGGTGAGATTTGTCCAGCCGCGCCGCGGCCGATCTCTCGGTTGACGTTCTCCACTTTGCACCCTCGCATCGCAAGGGTAGAACGCGACACTCGAAAATAATTGAAAACTCACCGAGAATCAAACTATCGAGGGAAGGAGGGAGGATCCCCTGTATCCTTGAAAGTATCCCTTGCACGCGTTATTTGTTCGTTCGTGTGAGCGCGTGTGTACGTACACGTTGGTACACACGGACGGTGCGACGTGTAGGCGAGCGGGATTTTAAGGGTTGGACGATCGCAACGGGTCGCGCGCCTCCACTATACTGGCCGGCCGTCTCGCGGCACTCGCCTCGCGACGCCGGCACAGCCAGAGCGCGTACTCCAGACGCCGACCTATCGCGGCCCATCGCCCGAATCCGGGTCCACCGCCGAAGATGGTTTGCGTCACGACGAGGCCTCTCGATATGGGAAAGCGTGCGATATCGTAATCCGCGCGGTCGAGTACAATCTTACATCCGCGTATTCTTTCTTTCATTAATCTGTTGGAAATGCTGTCTTTGAAGCTCCGAAGCTGAGATATGTCGAAACAAGTTAGTGCGCATAATTAAGAATGGATGAGAAAATTCAGAAAGTTTTTTTTATGGTTTTATTGAAATATCATTGTTTACAATGTGATTAAATTTTTGTCACATTAATGTATCGTATCTTAATTTTTGAGATAACTTTCTAGAATAATTACTTTAAATTTCGCACTCTTCGAGCGATCGATTAAATTGAATATTAACAATCCGGGGCGCTCGAATGGACTGATCAAACTGCAGATTCAAATATTAATGATTACGAATTACAGAAAAATTATGTTTGCTTAATATTTTAATTGTACACTTTACGTAAGGTAATGTGAAGATATATATCTCGACATGCTGACATATGAAAATAATAATTCTAAAATAATAAAACTGGTTTTGATGTTTTACATAAAACACATGAACATTTAAGAGTAAATTTATACTCGTGAAAATAAATTGCTCTCTGAGATATATTGAAACAAATTAGTACGCGTAAATATAATTGAAGATGGATTATAAAATTTAGAAAGTTTTTTTTGCGGTTTTAATGAAATATTATTGTTTGCAATGTGATGTAAATTTATATCACACAATGCATCGTATCTTAATTTTTGAGATAATCTTCTGGAAGTATTTTCAATTTCGCACTCTCCGAGCGATCGATGAAAACGAATATTACTATTGCAATAATCCGGAGTGCTCGAGTTGACTAACTGATCAAACTGCAGATTCAAATATTGAAGATTGCAAATTACGGAAAGATTATATTTGCTTAATATTTTCACGAACGATTAATATTTTAATTGTATATTTTAGGTAAGATAATATAAAGATATATTTCTCGACATGCTGACATGAAAATAATAATTCTGAAATAATGAAACCGATTATAATGTTTTACATAAAACATGAACATTTAAGAGTAAATTTATATTCGCAAAAGTAAATTGCTCTCTTTTTATTACATTAAAATTGCACACTTATGAGAGAAATTCCGACGATTTGCGTTGAAATATACACATATTATTTTGAAAAAATAATTTTTAAATTGAGATAAAAATATATGATTATACGAATAAATAGAATTATCCAGATGCAATTTTCATACATAAAGTATAATTCTACATTTATTTTCGTTCGTTTATTGCGTCGTACGACATTGCGTTGCGTACAACTTTATCCATTTATATCAATATAATAAGATCGGCTTAGAACAGTTATTATCGCATTTGAAATTCCAGTTTTGATAATATTGGTAAGTTATAAAAATGTTGACATCTCCCACATGTCGAGATTGTTCTTAAATTACTATATATTATACAATTTCATTCGCGCGAAAAACGCGCTTTAGCTGAAAACTTTGATACAAATCTTTTGGAAATATTTTATCCTTAAAGTTCTAGAGCCGAAAGTTTGGCATATCGAAAGAAGTTGATGCGTAAATGATGCAGATAGTTTATAGAATTTGAAGATTTTTTTTCTTATTGTGAAATATTACTATTTGTAATGTGATTCGCAAATCTACATCATATTTGTGACGTTTTTTAATTTTCGGTAATGTTTAAAAATAATTTATAATTTGTTGTTCTAGGCAAATTATTTTTAGTGAAATTTAATTTAAAAAACACTGATATCACTGATGAAAACGCTTGTGTTAGCAAATTAAACTGAAATATTGAAAATTGTGTAAACAAATCAAATTGAAATATTGAATATTGTGTGAAATAAAGAAAAATTATATTTTTTTAACACTTTTACTGCCGATTAATATTTGCTGATTAATTAATAAACTTTTCTATAAATACAGTAATTTAAAATATTTGAATATTTAAAAATATTTTATATTATTTTTATATTTTAGTAGCCTTATAAAGTAGCCGAGAGTAAATTACTCATTTTTTGACAGATATAAGCATACTGATTCTCGAAACGTTTGTGCGTAAGAAATTAAAGGCGCCGATTCGACAGCGAAAGTGTTAACCTTTAAACTATCTACGGCCATTCGCTGCGCAATGTTGATTTTATAACGAGTTGTTTGATTGCTTACGACAATCCCATTCATATGCATTAAAACCATACTATGATGGCTTTATGACTTTTCCCCTCTCCTACCTGCCACTCAATTTTACGATGAAATTCAATCTCGAGTTTGTCGATTGAACATAGGCGTTTCATTCTCTTTTCGGCCACTGTGGGATATCAATCTTTCAGTCAACAGTTTTTATCCATCGAAGTTGTTTTGCCCGTATATATATATAAATATATGTGTAACAAAAACTATTCTCCCTATCGTACTTTGAGATAAATGATATATTTCTTAATGTCCTATTATAACTCATTGTCAGTGAAATAATAACTTCTAATTTATAGTCTAGCTGCTTCGTTCCGCTATTTGAACAATGTTCGCGAAACTTTTTATGATTAATATTGTAGAGCTTTATTGAAATTACAAACTTTATAAATGTTTGCTTTCTAAATTAACATTTCAAAGTGCAGAACACAGATAAGACATTTAAGAGACGTATTGTAGTATTATTCACAACTCGCATTTTTTAGAAAAAATTGATTTTATATCGGGGGAGGGATATCTTCAAACGTTCATGTAATCGGAAGAAGATGCTGGATATAACTCAATACCATGAATGTATTTCTATTTTGTACGAGAAAAAGATAGAATTTTTATTTTAGGGAAATGACATTTGTATTTTAACGTATCTTTATTTACCATATTATTAAATCCCAAAATAAATTTGAAATTTTAAAATGGATTTGGAATTAACAACTCTTTCAATTGACGTTACGGTCATTGCATAAGATTCGTCACGCTGATCGTTTCCTTATACAATCCAATTGAAATTCAATTACGATAAAATTCGACATAGATTTCGGCGAAAAACCGCGATGCGCGCGAATCGACGGTAATTGCGCGCGTTTTATGACGATTTATTATTTCACGAAATAGCACGGCTTTTTATAGCTCTGCAATTTCGATATAGTGCCTGCATAATGGAAATGGAAAGTATATGAGAATAGAACTATGTATAGTACGTTGCAACTGTTTTTTTTAACGAGTGGATTAGAAGATACAATACTTTCATATTGCAAAATATTTGACAAATATTATCTTAGAAAATCCTTACAATATTTGAAATATATTTTCATATATGTATATATGTCTATGAATCTTTTTAAAATACATTGTAATGAAATTATGCAACTGATTTTATTTCCGTTGAATATTACATTGTCGTCGTACCATGTAGCAGAACGTACGACAGTATTTAATGATCCTCGGATCCATTATCTAATAGAAACAATAGAGCCGACCATGTGGCTTTTATCTCATCATGTTACTATAAGCGCAATTTTCGTCACCGGACATTTAACATTAACTAACGCTTCAAATATATTTTTAATATAGTTTTCAGAGATACGAATATAATTATTTATTCCCATATTTTCTTATGTTGCAAAGATTTTTGGAAATTTAAAAAACTTCTATCTAGTTTCATCAATCCTATTATATCTCACTAGATGACATTTTAATCCATTAATTCTATCGGATAATGAAAGAAATTTTTTAAATAATAATAACGAGAATAAAAACAGTACGCTTTAATAAAAGTATTAAATATACATATATTTATATCTGTCTGTAATTATTGTTGTTGATTTAAATCTACAAAAATATTCTAAAATATTAATAAATACAATGAGAAGGAAAAGAGAGAGAGAAAAATATCACATTCAATGTGTATTATTTAAAATATGGATAAAATGTCACAAATGTGGAAGAAATAAAATAAACATTCATATTTATATTTTTCGTTACTCTCTCCCTCTCTCTCTCTCTCTCTCTCTCTTCTCTCATTTCTGATATTATTTTACGTATTGTTCTTTTTTATGTTACACGCAACGCTATAAATGTATAATACCTATTTTTTTTGTAAATTTTTTTAACTTAAATGGCAGATCCAAATGTGACGAGACATATCTCATGCAGCGCTGTATGTCGTGTGTCTGTGATATTTTTTTGTAGTTACAGTCGTATGCTCTAATTACACGGATAATCGAATCGGTGCAGAAAAAAAATACGATCGGGATTAATATCGGTCGCGACGCGTCGCAAACTCAATGATTGGAATATTTTCAATTACTTATGCACACAGCGCTTTCAATCGTCGCTTTGACCGAATGAACGTTCAGCCAATTACGAGCGAGTGCGATATTGAAATGACGCGACGCGCGAGCGCACACCTCATACAAGAAAAATGAAAAAAAAATGAGGACAAGTAGAGATACATGAATGGCCATTCATTCTTTGACTAAATCTGGTTATTAATGTATGCAATATATACACGCTATTATTTAATATTAAAAAAAAACGTTATTTGATAAAATTCATAGATATTATGTACTGAAACATGCCAGAGAATTTCAGTGAAAATTATCGAGTTTTTATCTCGTATTCGAGAATCATTGGCTAAATCCCGGAATATGTGGCGCAATATACGCTAGAAAATGACTGCAAGCGTATACGAACACGATTCATTCAATTAACTGTTTACCATTCGCATTATTTATGCACAATTTTAGTTGAAAAAGCTGCGCTCTTGTTAAGCCGTTAGGATTTAATCTTGCATAATTAATACGATTACGTATATGTACCTATCTACCTTCCTATCTATCTACAGAGCGCAGCTTGTTACTTCCGCATATTTAATTCTTCATTTTTGCTTGGGCATTTTTGCTTCTCTAATTATATTTCTCCATGGAGAGGAGAGAAATGAAACTGAAACTGAACTAAATTTCAACCAATTAATTTTAATTATGGAAACAGTTCTCATTAACGAAGATAAATGGCGTAACAATCATAAGCCAATTCCAAATTTAAGCAGTACGAGATAAGATTCAACATTCAATTTTTCCAGCGACTTCTAAAACGTTAATTGCATTTGTCTCATGTTTGCGGATGTAGTCATTTTTAAATAATCGCCAGATTGTAGAAAACTTTTGCACATTTATCTGCACCGCAGCTTCGTGCAAAATTGACGAAAATATAATAGAATTGATGCTTCGATAAATCCGCTGACAAATAAAACAAGGCAAGACATTTTTTGATGAGTCTTTTTACGTCAAACTCGTTTTAATTGAATCAATTACACGCTCCTTTATTCGAGTCATCCGTTTCTGATTCTGTGGCGATCGGACACGCGCAGGAAAAATACTTTATCACCGTCCTCACTTTTATCCTCGATGTGACATACGAACTTCCCGTAATATATGAGTTTCCTCTTCTCTTATTTTGCGTCCGGACATAAAGTTATATATAGATATCGGTATTATTCTAGATTGTTCGGACATCAAAAAGAGAAGCGTTAGTCCGACTTTACTAAGGGAGAGTCGTTATTCCATTATAAAATAGAGTCTGTGAATATTGCGTATTTGTCATTTCTGTAATATAAGTCATGTGTGAAAAATATCATTTATCAGAAGGATACATATAATATACATCAAAATAACTTGATTCGCTATTTATTACTTTAATTCGTTGGAGAGAATATGTCAAAGGTCAATAAACAACTCGCTTGCTTATTAGCCTTTGTAATTTTTTGTTATGTTGATTTGTATTTTATATAGACACATATAATTACTTTTGACAAATTTAAATTCAAATATGCTGAGTATTGAGGATCACGTCACAATATGATATATCCTGTAATTCGGTTTTGAATTATTACAATGGCAATTTCCACGCATATGGTATACATTTTTAGCTTTGCGCTTGACCAATTGCTCCGGAAATGTGTGATCAAATTTTATTTCATCTAGAACATTCGCGCGAGAACATTCAATATAGATATAAATGATCGCGATATCCGGCGAGATCGCGTTGGCATTTGGCCTCATAACTACTTTCATGCATACGATAAAATATTTCTCATACCGAAGCATATATTGATATCTCTCAAGTATGCTCTTGATGGAGGAAACCGGCGCGGCGTTCCATTTATCCGACGTCCTAACTGGTCACGAGTAAATATATTAAAATTACAAAAACGCGATATGTAATCAAACTTGATAATAACAATAACTTATTCAAAATATTCTGGAAATGAAAAATAAACTGATGCATGTGGAAGCAAATAATAAATGAAATTAAATCTTGTGAATTCTTTTTTATATATTAACCAGTTATTGTAAAAAAATTGCTTTCTATCAAATTTTTATATTGAACGAAAAATTAGTAAAGAAAATATAATTCTAAAATGTCGTATATATTTGTGCTATATATTTAATGAATTTTTCAAAGAACTCTCATTAAGAATGAGAATGATTTGACTGCGCTCTGTTACTATCTTATATCTTTCACTATTCTCTCAACGTGATTACGCGTAAAACAGTCTTAAAATAGTCGCAATTTTCTTAATGCAGTCGAATTAAAGAAGTAAATCAGTAGAAAATACAATTCAGATAGAAAAGTAGATTAATAGAGACGTGAATATTTTAACGTGAATATTGCAAAGTGATTTGACGAAAGTAGAGTTTAAGAAAGACTAAAAAAAAAAAGATTGGCTTTAGTTGGAATGTTTGAATATATAACATTGAATATGGGGAGAATATAGACCAGTACAGAAAAGGAAATGATAGTATTCATGTAAAAAACTACATGTGTTATTTATATTTCACGATAAAAATAAAAAAATAATACTTATATAAAATATTTCTTTCTTTATATAATTTAAACATACCTATACTAGATATATATGTATAACATACATGCAATAATATCAACGAAATATAATATAATAATACAAATTATATATCTTTGTATATATTTCAATTAAAGTATACGTATAAAACGCATAATTTTATCAAATAGTAATACATAATTTCGAGAATTTCTGCCATCTATCCTCTTCGGTGGAATTTTTATAGTAATTTTGAGCAATTATACATATACGTTTTCTTACGTGAAATAATTACGAAGTATATGATCAGTCTTTAATATATATGTAGAATTTAATCTATATGTAAAAACGAAATCATTCGAGAGAATATTTATCTTCTTATTTTGAGAGTGATTGTACTATATGGTATTATAATGTATTTTTTTTTCGATTTATTATATAATATATTATACAATATATAAAAGAATATTCTTTTTTTCTCACTTTTTCTTTATACTGTGATAAAAATATTTGCACGAATTTCCACTGGAAGAATAATTATAGAAAATATTTTTGAAATTTATTTTTTAATTCATAACATAAGAAAAGTATGTGTTTTATATTTTCATTGAAATGATGTATAAAAGTTATCAATATTCTTATAAGATCATTGACATGTTTCGTCTTCTTTGGTATAATACATGGAATCCAAAAAACATTTTGTAAAATCACCGACCACACTTCTATCCGGAATGCTTTGACTCATTCCATACATTGCCAACTGAAAAATATTAGATACACAATCAGCATCTTACAAAAAAAAAAATCTGTTGATAAATTATATTAAATTTTGCTAAATATTACCTTTCCTTCTACCAAAGCATTTTGGGTTTTCAAAATCGTGTTCAGTTCGGACTTAATGTCGTTTAAGAATTGATCAGCCACTCCTGGTTGAGTGTGCATATATGTGATACATATATGTATACCGCAAGGGAATTGTAGCGTGTTCAAATTCCAGCCTTTGGTACTAAGAGCTTCCGATAGTCGATAAATGTGAAATTTGTCGGAGCCTATTGCAATAACAGATGTGGCTGGTGTACCAAAGACAAAAATTCCATCGATTTCTCTCAAACTATAATCAATTTTTGAAAGAATCAATATAAATGTAACACTGATATGCCTTGAATTAATTGTAGTATAAATCTTGTTCCCTAGATGTGCATACTTTTGTTCAATATATTTTGTAGTTCCTATAATTTTCTTTGTTGATTCCACATAGTCATTGTATCCAAAAAACATCAATGTGGCCCAACAAGAAGCGATAATGCCACCAGCTCGGGAACCGTTTATCGTTGGAGAACCATAAATGCCACCAGGCCAATCCGTTGTTATCGTATATTGATAGTGTCGATATATTTTGTTTCGATATAAAATTATCGAAGATCCTTTTGGCGCATACCCATACTAAAAAATAATATTACATATGTTGTTTGCGTGCTTTAATTCATATATAAATTTCATTGTCACTTGGTAATATAAAACAGGCAATACTTTGTGGGTATCAGCTGATAAGCTGGTGACACCAGCTAATCTAAAATCAGACAACGGTACATCATAGCCAGCATCAGGCATGAAACAAGTGAGAAAACCACCTAGACAGGCATCTACATGAACAGGGATATTGTATTTCACACCTAATTCAGAAATTTCTTCAATGTTATCCATTGTCCCATAGGGAAAATTGGGTGCAGATCCTACCAACTATCAAAAATATATAAACTCTAACAATATGATTTGTGAAATAAACTTATACGATTATATCATGTTGTGCCTTACCATTATTGTATTTTTCGTAATTGACTTTCTCATGTGTTGGATAGAAGCTTTAAAACTATACGGATGGACAGGTACAGTACATATTTTTATGTTTAAAAACTGTGCAGCTTTATCAAATGCTGCATGAGCAGTGACCGGCATCACTATTTCCGGGTTCTTGATGCCTTTGACTTCACGAGCATAATCTCTAAATGCTTTACACGCTAATAAAATCGATTCTGTGCCACCTGTAGTCATCTAAAAATGTTGATGAGAGATTACATTATATCTATATTTCTTTTTCTTCTTCTCCCTTTCTAATCTGTACAATTATTACAATTTTAAAAATAATGAGAAAAGCTACTTGCAGTTCCACAAGTTTCTTCGTCTCCATGGAATAAGTGGGAGGCTATTCTAACAACCTCTGCTTCCATTTTACAAATTCCAGGGAATATATCTGGATGCAACGGGTTAGTGTACGATGCAATTGCATACACCTCTCCCATCAGCTCTCTAAGTTCACTGTTAATTCTATAAACTGCACCAGATACACGACCCCCTTGCCAATCATAATCACCTAGAAAAAGAGTCGGGTAAAAATTGAATTAAAGTACTGCATCAAGAAGATATATTGAGAGAAAGTTAGTTTAGCTTACCTAAATGAACGCTCTGCTTTACTAAATTTAATATTTCTTCACTATTTAGTCCTTTTTCAGGAAGATGCACAATAAAGGAAGTTTCTTTGAGTCTGCGCACAACATCTTTTTCGAAATTATTGTTAATATTAACTAGTTCTGTATTTATTCTATCACGAATAGAGGGGATATAACGAGCTAGCTTGAACAGCTGTTTCTTGCCACGTTCCAAGAGATCTACGACATATGCATTATCAAAATACATAATGAGTTCTGTAAAACTAATGATAACATGCAAAATATATAATTATATAT
>NW_021848400.1:169497-181966 GCF_003651465.1 Formica exsecta
TATATATATATTTAATATTTCATAATAATTACTTTTATCTTGACAGAAGATGAAGTTCCACAACCATACTGTAGCAAGTGTAGCTGTACTTGTCATTGTTACTATCTGCCATGGTTCCTTATTTTGAAACGCATTATTTACAATTCTTGGTATAGCATCCATATAAAGGAGATGCATTTTTCCTTAAAAAAAAAATAATATGTGTGTGTGTATTCTATTAAAACTATATATAATTATATACACTCCATATGTCACGCATACACATGTTGATTGTACAATACGAGATCTATCACTGATTCATTCACACTTTTATGTCACATTGGAATGAAAGGAGGAAGCACTTCGCTTATGATCCGAGACTGAAATCACTTAAATAATTTTACACTTACTTGTATTTGCAATCGATTATTATTAATAGCACAAAGGTTTTCAAATAGAATGACTCGGCACTGTCCACGTTTTCAAGATCACGTACTGACCGATGTTGTTGAACGAGGACAATGCTTATCTAAACTCGATCATCCAACGCCGATTAGACGTCTACGAGACACGAGATACTGATAGCTTATAGTCTCTCTGACGGGGAGTCCGCTTGAAAGAGACTCTGGTATCTGCTGCCCTCTCGGCAATATATATATAGTCGAGAAGAGTAGATTTTCTTACAGAGAAATATTGAAATAATATAATATGGGAAAGACATGATATATATATATATATTCGAAAAATGTGGAAAAGGTCATCGCTATGAATGAGATATTGCAAAATTGATACCGAGCATAAATTTAATGAGTACGTGACAAAGCGGTATTTCAAAAATAAAACAGATTTATACGATGACATAGCATATGCAAAACCGGTTTTATCTCGGGTATTTGTTTTTACTTGCAGATTTCTTTGCAAATGCAGATTACTTTTGTCATTGGAGATAATACATAACATAGTTCAATAAAAAACACAAGAGAAAGAAGTAAACATTTCTTGTAGCTCTTTTTGACGCTGATGAATACGATCCCAGTTTTATCAACATTAATTATCTTGTTATGCATTTCAGACCTCTTTCAAAAGGAAAGAGAGAGAATTTGTTATATCCAATTATAATTAATAAAATATTCATGTTAAATATAGGGTCTATTGTGGAAAAGTGTGTTGCGAATTAGATTATTAAGATTAATCAAATAATTTTTAATTATGTTTATTCAAATTTACAGTTTTTTTTTAAATCGCTGAATATGAACGTGATGTCAAAGCTGAAAAATTAAAATTGGCAGAATCAATGTGACAGATGTCAAAATTAAAAATGTTAAAATTTTTGCAAAAACATATATATACACAACATTTAACTTTTTATGTATACATCTTTTTCTATATTTTTGTATATTTATTGTACATTTTTAATTCGCATTCAGCGACCCAAAACATCCTTAAGATTAAATAAACATAATTTAATTCTTAACTTTTCCGTAATAGACGCTATGAAAACTATGAAAATTCTATTAATTATACTCGACACAACAAATTCCTAACAACATACTTTATCTTGATTGTAAAAAAGTTCTTCTTACACATTATACATCATATACTATAGTTATAACACGATAAAATTCATTATAATAATTTTTTTGCGACCTTAATCGCAAATTTCCCACAATGTTAACGCAATGGAACAACTTGGACATCGGAATCGTGTATTCCGACGTTAAAAAATTACAGGAAGTGATTATCCTCTTTTTTTTTGTATTCGAACAAAAAGTTATTTTTTGTTGAACTATGCAATGTGTGATGGATAGAGAATTTTAATCATTAGTAGAGGAAGCATATATCATATGTATATCTACGTTTTTACGCGTAGTATTTCCTTTTTTATTTACAAATAGTCTCGCGATAATGTATTCAGTAACAAAATTACATTGCACATATACAGAATTATCGTTATAGCACTAAGGCAAGAACTGAATTAACAATATACGTTATACGTCATCCGTACGAGAAAAATCGTGTTTCCAATCGGATACAATGGGTAAAGTCGTCTTTTTCCTTATGATATATTCAGTCGTAAAATTTACATATAGCGTTTCTTTTTTTTCCTTAAGCACGATTCTCTTTATAACACTAGCATTAAGATAAGGAGAGAGAAACGAAGCATCAAACGTAAAGGGTTAACATATTATAACTTTAGCTAGGCCGAACATTTTGGAGCTCAGTCACGTGTTAAGTGTACGCCTGTCGCGAAACATGAATGAAACAAATCGGGAATCGCAGTAGAGATCCATTTTGCTTAGTTACGCGAATTCTGATCGTTGCGCCTTTTCTTACATTCTTGGAAAATGCGTGGCCTAAATGTGCAAATATACGTGGAATACGCGTGAGAATATAACAAGCCTTTTTATCCAAGATGCGGGGGCTTTCGAGTTATTACATTCGTGTAATCTTATGAGGCTCGATGTCGAGTATTAATCTCGTTTGTTAAATAGGCGGTTTCGATCAAATGCAAATGTAGGCACTCTATTTTTTACCGGCGTTGAAGCGTCGCGCGATCTCCTAAGAGATGCGCTCAGAGTTCTCGAAGATTACAAAAGAGAAGTATAACGCGTATTTTATTTTACTTTATGTGTACGGATAATCACAGCATCGATTATTTGACTAGAAAATCGTCTTCGCTTTATGCAATATCCTATACAAGGATCCTCGAATTTACGCGTTTGTATAGCATCTTTATTCGAATATCCGATATTGCATGCGGAAAATCCGTAGATGCGCGATTTATTCGCACATACTCGTAACTCTCGCGTAAATACGATACACCATTTTTGGGGAGGCCTTAAAACACACGACGATGTAACATTATGTCCGTTTGCTCCGCGTGACTTAAATCCGCTTTGCTCGGCTGAGCGGAAGGATGCGATATTTTTATACAATAAATGAGATATGTTCGATCAGAATCGGATGACGCGAGATGAGGTGTTTAAACGATGTGGTGACACACGACGAACGGTACAGAATTATCCTCCAGTCGCGCGAACGT
Source organism: Formica exsecta (assembly GCF_003651465.1). Classification (NCBI taxonomy): domain Eukaryota; kingdom Metazoa; phylum Arthropoda; class Insecta; order Hymenoptera; family Formicidae; genus Formica; species Formica exsecta. The sequence goes on from NW_021848400.1 coordinate 172,520, forward strand.
TCCAACTTCTGAATACACTTCTGAGATTTCATTTAAACAAACGTCTCCTTTCATTCCTCCCTCCTCCCCCCCCCCACCCCTCCTTTATTCGAGAAAATATCCATGTGCTTGTTGTCAAGCTCTTATTCAATGGTATTCAAAAGTTAGCGGAGTGTGTATATATATAGACGCGAGTAACTTTATATCACCGCGGTGTAATTGTATTAAGGGAAACTTTCTACTAAATGCAAAACGCGTGCGCTGAATGAAAGAGAAATCCGCACTCGCGAATATAAAATATCCTTCGCTCCATCGTTACGAGAAATTCGCGAACTCATGTATGATTTAAATATCGGACAAGTATCGGAAAAAAAAATTCTCTCATTTTCCTCCAATAACGTATGAATGTATTCGATAGACTTTCGTGATTAAACTTTTCGAATCATCTGCTTCGCCGCACGAGTTCGCGATTCTCGTTCGCGAAACGAGACGTTAAAATAGCGCTCGACGTTACGATTACTTGCTGCGGATTACGAATGATAGTGTGAAGTAATATGTAGGGACGACTAGAGAACCGATCAATCGATCTATCGTTCAGCATTTCGACGATCAGTGCGCGTTACGTTAAAATAGCGCTCGACGTTACGATTACTTGCTGCGGATTAGTGATAGTGTGAAGTAATATGTAGGGACGACTAGAGAACCGATCAATCGATCTATCGTTCAGCATTTCGACGATCAGTGCGAATGTCCGAAAATTTCTAAAACTATATACGCTGTCGCTAATGGATAGGATCCGTCACGAACGGATGCTGGATGCGGATGTAAATTCGAAACGTGCGACTCGCGGTGTAAAAAAGGCATCTGAATCCGGATTAACGCCGTTAGTTAACGAAGCAGCGACGCTCCGAATTACCGTAACGCTCGATGCTGCGGATGTGAGAAAATATGATCTTGTGAGACGTTACGTGATTTAAGATCCGGGCGACTAAGAGCGACGAAGAGGAGCATCGAGAAACAATTCCGTATCGCGCGGATCGGGCAGATTGCGAGGGGGAATCTTGACTCTTATATACACCATCGTCGGAATATTTGCGTGCTCGGCGAATTTTTTGCCGACGAAGCGAGCACCAGATGTGACTGTGCGACTTCGATGGTAGATACAGACGACTTATTTAGCGATGCATAAACATTCGCGTATATACACTCGGTGCATACTTTCGCTCTGATCTTTCGATATCTCGCTCTCTCCTTAGGATTAGTCTGCCCCGTTATCTCATTAATGGCGAAGACAGGCCGGACGTCAAACGTTACGTTACAATCGTTACTCTTATCGTTATTATTATTAGCGTTATCAGTATCGTTACTATTATTATCGTTAATTTTACCATACGCGTTAAGAAACATTTAATTGAACAACATGAAACACTCGCCTGTGCGCGTGCGAGAATCTGTCAATATATAATATATATTTATATATATTTATATAAAATTCGAATTCACACACTCGGCAAAAATGAACGAGGTAAACCATCAACAGCGTCACTAGACTCCAACGTGTCGCATAAACTATACCAAATGAGCGCTCGAAGTTGGGAGAAACGAAATATTTTGGACGGTACGACGAAGAAGCATTCAACAAAACATAGCTGCCGACACAAAATCTTTGTGTTCCACTCAAATTCAAATCGCTCGCAACTGCACTCGCGAAAATTAGCGTATATTCTTCACTGCGCATCGTCCTCGAAACATGCGAGTCGTCCACGTCTCGGCTGACGATCTTCTCGTCCTGGCTACACGATCCTTTTCACCATGATAAAATCGACGGTGCGAGACAGAAATTACTCGCTTGACCATTATCGTCTCGGCATATACGTCGATACGTTATCTCGGACAGTTGGTGAACGGAACCCCGTGATCTCGACAATTTTAAAGGCCTCGCGCGAGATCTTTTATTTTTAAAGATCGAACTCTCGCGGATTTTTAATACGCTCTCAGACACGTGTTTCGCAGCTTTTTTCCATCGTAGAGTTTAAACGTGTCGTAGAGCGATAGTTACTTAAGTCGTTGCGTGACGTTCGCCAGAGCGACGGCGAATGCTTGCAAAGCACTGAACGGATATTGGAAATCCAATGTGTACGCGTTGCCATCTATTCTTCCGAACTGCATTACCTGAAAAAAACACAGGAATATTTTACGATCTTACCTTGAAAGACTAAAAAAAATTGACACACAAAAATATTTTGCGATTTAAGTCTATTCTTCCGAACTGCATTACCTGAAAAAAAAATTGACACAGGAATATTTTACGATCTTACCTTGAAAGACTAAAAAAAATTGACACACAAAAATATTTTGCGATTTAATCTTGAAAGATCTCTTGAGAGGATACGTCCTTACCTGTCTACCTCTGAACTCGATTTGAAAGTTCTTGGCGCTTTCCTGAGTCACTCTGCCGCCGAAATCGAGCTGATACACTTGGCTGGATTCGTTCCACATGGGCGCCTTATTGTGCATCACCAGTTGTGCATCGCGCCTTATCGCTTCCGGTTTGGAGATTCCTACTCCTCTTTGCTTGAGCTGTAGATATAACGTCTATATCTCAATATCGTTTTCCCGTGCGCTTTTTCTGGTTCAGTACACCGTGCTCATAGAAACATACTTTTCTTCGGAAGTCGAAGATATTTGCAATACAAACCTTCTGACGTAATTGAGCCTTCTGGAATGTTTCTAAATCCCGATAACTCGTCGTTGACGAGGAATCGTCCTGGAGAAGACCCTCCTCGTCCGAGCTTTCGCCACGATTCTTTCGCATCCTTCTGCTCAGCAACGGACTTGACAATAGCCTTCTACGGATCGGAGAAGCCGACGCCGGTCTCTTGCCTTTCTTAGACGGTGCTGGACTACTCGGCGAACTCCTCGGCAATCTGTGTTTATCGAGCGATTAGAAATTAAGTTGTGATGATTCGCGCGCGCGCATATCGATGATACGATATAACTACCTCGATGATGGCCGAGGAGAAGGAGGTGGCAAGGAATGACTGTCATCGAAATCTCGAAGTCTCGCGGCGAGACCGTCGAGTGACGAGACGAACGATCCGCTCGGGCTCGATCCTCTAAAGTACAATTACCTTTTTTACTATTTGAATTGCATGTGAAAATGACAGTTTTTCTCTTATCGAAAAATAGTACGATACGAATTTTTCGAATCGATTATACTCACTTGACGGGTGACGCGGCAGCTTGCGGTCGGCTCGGCTTCTCTCCGATATGAGTCTCGTGAATGACATGTCCGTTGCTCTCCTCACGTTTGTCGACGATCTCGCACGTCGCATTTTTCGGCGGTTCCGATTCGTCGCATTTAACTGGACTGTCTTCGACGACCTCGGAATTATTCACTGCCCCCGTCGTTTCCTCCACATGTTCCGGCAATTGCGGCGGGGAGGCTATTTGCTCGTTGCTCGGAAAGATATCACTAGAATCTAGACTCTTGGACTTGCCGCAATTGCGTAATCTAGGTGGCTTTGAGCTCGGCTGGCTTGTGTCGAGTTGTGACTGAGGCTTGTTCCTTTTTCGCCGTTTTGTTTTTCGCGATACCAATACCAGTCTCTTGTTCGGCGCGTCTCTCCGCAGCATTCGCAATGCCACGTCGCACGGCACTAGTTGAGCATCTACCAGGTCCAGATAACCGACGCTGCAACTCCTGACTATCGAGTCGTTAGAGCACATTGGTCCGATACTGATCACCGTCGAGGTTCTGTGAACGCCCCGCGATATTCCCGTATCGCCGCAACTGATATCCTCGTCGCTGAATCGCATCAGATCCTCGTCGAGTTTAACGACACCCGGCGTTCCGGCATTCGTCTTGCCGTAACATACGTGACACTTGGGATCCTTTTGCTTCGCGAAACATTGGGAGCACGACGATCCGAAGCACTGTTCGATGTTCTCCGGGAACTGATAGGAACACGCGGGTGATACTATCCCGTGTACGCCGTTTTTACTGACGAGTAAACCCGCGGCTTGTCCGATCTGAGAAGAGCCGTTGTTATTCGACGACGTCGCATTGAAACTCGCCCCGGTATTTTGATTATTCTTACTATGTACAAAACTGTGAGCGCTCTGCGACATCGCTGATTGATGGACGGCATGCGGCAAGACGTTGCTCGCGCACGCCATATTATTTAGACCGTTCAGGTATACGGCCGGGGTGCAATCGACATTCTCGAGACCGTTCGTAACCGGACTCTGAGAGATTGAGTATCGACTGCTCGACGCTTCCGCGACCTGGCCATTTTGCATGGAAATGATGTTCGCTGGACAAGCGTTCGACATCAGGCATGGCTTATCGTCCGACGCGATCTGATTGAGCTTGTTGTTCTCGAGCTCCTTCTTCGTCGCCACGCCGGTCTGCTGAACGTCCGCGAGAACATTCTTCATCCTCTGAATGCTGTTGGCGTAATCGGCGCCCGCGTTCGACGTCGCTATCAACGTCTGCGTGGGCGCGACTGCGTTTTTTGGTGATTGTAGAGTCGGCACGTCGCAGCATCGCGGCGGATTGTGTCTTGGTGGCGTACGATACGTGTTGGTGGGGGCGTTTCTAATATTCTCGTACAGATTACCCACGTCCTGCAAATCTACGTACGGCACGTACTCGCTCTCATAGCTCTCGATCTTCCCCAGCGACGTCGGCAACGTCTCCGTCGCCAGGAACTGATTCGACATTTGCGACTTGGGTCGATTCGGATGATTCAGACGAGCGTTGCGAGGTGTCATCGGCGCGATTGGCGGTGGTTGCGCTTCCGGGGTGGCTCGCGAGCTCGATTCCTGATACGACTCCTCTTCGTCCTCGGAGAATAGATTCGGATTGAACGTCGGATCTGGACCTATTTGCGACAAATGTATCGTGATAAATTTTTATAAAAAGAAAAAATCAAATTCACGCAGTTAGTTGGAATTACCTGCAGGTAGATCGTCTCGGAGCTCCGTCATCACGAGCGTCATTTGTCTGGGTTGCAAATGCAGCAACGACGTGCGATAAGTCACTTGACCTAGGTTCGCGGGAATGGAGTCCGCCAAGCCGTGAAACTTGAATTTCGTGCCCCAGATATTTGACGTTACTTCAACTAGTCTCGCGTGCTGCGAAAAGAAATACGCTTATAATGTTTCAACACCGTGTTTTATACCACTTAATAATTCGAGAAGGAATATTGTATTACCTCCGGCAAAGTATCTACATATGCGAGATCATTCAGCTTCTCTTCTCGTTCCGTGGCTTCGTCGCTCGGTCTCTCGTCCCGCTTCTTTCTGTTCTTCTTCCGATATCGAGGCGATCCGCATAAATCCGCGGTGTCCTTCTCGGTATCCGAACCGTCGCTATACGACGGACACTGCGACATGTCGTCGAACACTTGCAGAGTCTCCTGGTTCTGCGGGTCAAATATCACAAACTCGGGTCGGATCTTGCTAGTCCGTCTACCTTTGAGGAGTGGCACGAGACCGCCTAAGTATTCCAGATAGAGTGTGTAATATGGCACGGGCTCGATGGCGTGTCTGAGCATGGTGCAATGCAACCGGCTACCTCCGGGCGGTGGTCTCGACACGAAGCGTCGCAGTTCCCTCGGTTCCGGCACTAAACATCTGAAAAAAGCGCGCGGAAGATGCGATATTTATACGTGTAACGTTTCTTCTTCATCGATGGAATAATTTGTCTTTCACAGCCAAAGAACTTTGCGAAAGCTCTTTTTTTTTTACCGTATCGTGTTAGCGAACAGGGCGGCCACCGAAGCTCTCAATCGTGGCGGTAATGGAAGCTGTTGAACATTGGATTCCCTCGTGAGAGCCGCTCTCACCGCTAGCCTCGACAACAGTTGTAGCGAGCCCACTCTCCTGTAAGGAACAATACCCACTTGATTATCAGCCCGTGCATCATCACTCCGGTGAAACTTTCGAAGTATTAAGTCACTCGTATTAAGAATCTGCATTCGTGAAAACGCGATTACATCGAAATGAGAGATCACCTGGAGACCCAAGCGGCGTGGACGCGCGCCCCGGTCGCTACGAAGAGTCGCCTGTCGTTGTGTCCCCATGTCAATGCCGACACAGGGCACTGAAGTGCGCGTGAAATTGTGAAAAGAAAATCATAAAAATAAATTATTTAGTGTCGCACAAAGAGCATCGATTTTAGATAGATAGAAAAAGAGAGAGAGAGAGAGACAAGCATTTTTTTAAACATACTTGCGTGTACGGAATCTCAGTCGTGTATACGAGAGTGCCATTGACCGAGTAGAACTTGAGCAGATTCGTATACTCCTGTGGACTTCCCGGATGAAGATGTTCGGACTCTTTTGTGCCTGCGATAGCGAGCAGTTTTCTAGAGTTGCTCCACTCGGCGTGCAAAGGCGGCTTCAGATTGCTGCGTATCGTGATGGGCGATACGTCGTCGAACGATCGTAACATGACGATGTTGCCGTCAGCGAGGCAAACGGCTAGGACGTAATTCCGGTCATCTGCGCTTGCACATACATCACGACAAACGTGTGCGTCAATTTCTCTCGACCAGTGTTTTTTTTTTTTTTTTTTTTTTTTTTTTGACGAAGAATCGGCAAATCTCGAATCTCTAAAAATCGCGATTGATACCTTTCTGAGATCGGTCACACGTCTCGTCCTCCTCCATAGTGAACTTCTCGGCGCTCCACGCCATCGACGTGACACCGGCCGCCAATTGTACCTCCGACACCATAGCCCCGTGAACGTCCATAACGATTAACTGGCCCGCGGTGGTCCCGAAATAGACCTTTTGTTGTACATGACAGAGGAAAGGTAAATAATGTCATCTTATTTTTCTTTTATCGGTATCCTATCTACAGATGAAGACATTCTCATCGGCGACAAAGAAAAAGCTTTTAACTCGCTACTGGGTTGCTGTCAAAAATGATTGAGTATAATATTGCGCTACAATGCCAAGAATGCTTCTATTGGGGAAGGATATATCGTATTTCGCGTACGCGATTCAAACGCTCGTGTATCCTAATCTTCGCTATTGTATTCTAATCTTTGATGAAAAGAAAACGCGCGAATATTATAGACGTCGATTGCTTTTTTTCATCAATTACAACGTTTATGATAAATTAAAAAATCACGCAAAAAAATATGAGATTAATATTTTTTTCTCGAACCTGCTGATCGTCCGGAGTCCAAATGCCGCATGTTATCGTCGCTTTGTCGTTGAGCATCGACGACCAATATCTTTGACCGGCGACACTCCCAACCAGTACGAAACCATCCTGTAATAAAACATTGCATTCTCCGCAGCTGATACTCTGTAGAAATGTGCGCGGCGCATTTACGACGAGAGATCGTAAATAAATACATAAACCCCTGAAGTCTTAAAGAGAGCGCGTCTCAACGCATTGAATGGAACGCTTTGAACTGAATGCCGATATTCTACATCGATAATATAAAATAAATAATCTTAGATTTATCGGAGTCGATTTATTTAACGAAAACAGAGATTATTCTCTCTTTATTATAGATCAAAAAAGATTAGCTAAGGATGCCTACCTTTTCGAATTCTTTTTCCTGTACTCCTAATTTCTTTAGCAATCTATCCTTCATTTTTTGAAAAGGTTCACCCTATAAAGTACAGCGTTACAATTATTAAATCTCTTTATTATATGTATATATATATATATATATATATATATATATGTACGTATATATAAATATACATTTGATATCTTGAGAGAAAGAAATACTTTCTAATCAATCTTAATAAATCTCACGGTGAATAATTTTGGCTGATGCACTTGTTGTATAAAGTATCTATTTTTGCTGATGAAACCTTTCTAACGGGTACACCTTACGTTGGTGGGAGGGCTCAGTATCTAGAAGGTTTATCCTAAAGAGGAAGCCAAATATCCAAGCGGTTAATAGTTTTTTAAATCCTATTATAAGATTTATTTTATATTAATATCTTCCAAGTGCGGGAATGTCGTGTAAAGTATCGCGCGTTCAAGTACGGGAGTGAATTTACGAAACAATATACTTTAAAAAAGTATGTAGAATTATATTCATATAATTCTGTAATATTTTTTTACAGTATATATTTCTGTGAGATTATACAATTTATAAGAAAAAAATCACGGTTATCGTTTTGTAAACTCCACACAACAAATATTATAATTTACCCTGTAACATATAAGAGCCATGCGACCGTCGTGGGACCAAGAAAAATGCGTAACAGGTGTGCTTCTGTCGTTGATTAATTCTATACTCCATCGTCCGTCGTATTTGATCCAAACGAAGATTACACCCGAACTGTCGCACGAAGCTAGTTTTTGGTAGGGTTCGTTCCATTTGACGAGTATCACCTGTAATCAGATAAAGAGATTTGTAAGCTGAAGAAGCCTAAGAATTGTTAAAAGTGTCGATTACGAAATCTCTCAACAGCATTATTTTTTAAATTTTCTGTCGATTTTTCGTAGATTTCTACGAAGATAATATTACGCGTGTTTCATGCTGCCAACTTTAATATAATACAATACCATAAATTGATCTCCAGTATTTTGAGTTCTGCAATTAATTTTATGAGCTTTAATCAGTAAACCTAAGCCTAATTAGTATCAGCGTTCTCGGCCGAAAATTTTTCATTCTTAATCAAGATCCTTCCATCGCTTATTTCTTATAAAAATGCGAGATAATTAACATAACTGATAATTAATATTAAAATATCGCTTTAATGCTGTTCTGATTACGAGACGTCATTTCGAGCGGGCGTGACTTCTTCAATAGATAAGCCCCGAAGGCTCGAGAGGATCAAACTTCCGAAAAAGATAATCAAGAGTATTTGAAGAGATTAAATCGATCCTTCAAGGAAGGTAATCGCGACCTTCGATTTTAAGAGCTTATTTCGCGCTATCGGTGGTTGAGGCGAGTCTTGCATAGGTCGAAGTCGAGACGCGCGCGGAGATATCCGCGAAGTGTCATTGCTCCATCGTCGATCGATTGCCTTCTATTGCGGTGACGAGCGAGCGCGCCTATATATTTTTATCTTGCTGATACGGCAAATAGAAGTTTATCGGAAAATTAATTTCTGGAATGAAAATATTAGATAATTCGCGCCGTGTTTATTCGCGTTGTATTTATATCTTCGCGAATTATAATTAATTAAGTCTAACATTAAAAAGATAAAACTGAAATTTGAAAAGATTCATGAATTGCTCAAATTTATCATACATATCTTATAATTTGTAATAATTATTATATGGAATTATTCATTTTTCGTGTTCCAAAAATTTTTGACTTTTGATAGAGATTTTACGTTGTCCCAAAAAAAAAAAAAAAAAAAAAAAAAAAAAAAAAAAAAAAAAATCTTATAATTTATAATTATTATATGGAATTATTCATTTTTCGTGTTCCAAAAATTTTTGACTTTTGATAGAGATTTTACGTTGTCCCAAAAAAAAA
>NW_021848400.1:184999-187957 GCF_003651465.1 Formica exsecta
AAAAAAAAAAAAAAATACAGAATAATAAGACATAAATTCTATAACATTTTTCTTCAGCTCAAGTACCATCGTTATTTTTCCTCAGATGAAATACATTTTAATACTTTGAAATACGTGATAAATTAATGTTTCTATCCGCGAAGTTTTGATACGGTAGCCCGTATTCTTTAAAGAACGGAAAGTGCGAACCAAGTCACGAGAGTGAGTTGCGAAAAATGAGAAGGTGGATGCCGTACGTGACGTGCGTGGCGACAAGATATACAAGAATATGCGCTTCCGCACATATATTTACACGCGTGTACGTGTGCATGTGAGTGTGTGTGGATATATACGCGGAGAAGAGAAGAAAGTTATCGATGTTTTCCTAGAACAATTTTCTACCATGTGTCGTTGTATAGCTGGATCGTTCTGTGATTGATTAATCTAAAAGGTGCCGTAAATGTATCTTTCTTCTTGGAGAATTGGTGCTTCTTCAAAGATAAAAGATGTAAAAGTCGCATTGTGTGAATGTAATAATGGAAGCCCCTTTTTTCTCGGAGATTAACAAAGTACACATACACGTAAACTCTTACGGCGTCATTATATTTAATCGTAACCAAGGATTTCATTTAATGGCATATTATTCGCATGAAAAAATCTTATTAGGGTATACTTGAAGAAAGTTTTCTCCCTGATTTTAAGGGCGACTCCATCACACGGAGTATTGTCAATGGATGAAATTGCGTTACGATAAGCTGATCTCGTTTGATGGGAATAAACGGGATTTTCCGTGTGCTCTCTATAGGTGCAATAAAATCTGTCTGGGGACAGAGGTTGTAAATTGCGGGACATGATCGTGCGAGAAAGTCGCTGATAGTGCATTCTACCATGTGTCGTTGTATAGCTGGATCGTTCTGTGATTGATTAATCTAAAAGGTGCCGTAAATGTATCTTTCTTCTTGGAGAATTGGTGCTTCTTCAAAGATAAAAGATGTAAAAGTCGCATTGTGTGAATGTAATAATGGAAGCCCCTTTTTTCTCGGAGATTAACAAAGTACACATACACGTAAACTCTTACGGCGTCATTATATTTAATCGTAACCGAGGATTTCATTTAATGGCATATTATTCGCATGAAAAAATCTTATTAGGGTATACTTGAAGAAAGTTTTCTCCCTGATTTTAAGGGCGACTCCATCACACGGAGTATTGTCAATGGATGAAATTGCGTTACGATAAGCTGATCTCGTTTGATGGGAATAAACGGGATTTTCCGTGTGCTCTCTATAGGTGCAATAAAATCTGTCTGGGGACAGAGGTTGTAAATTGCGGGACATGATCGTGCGAGAAAGTCGCTGATAGTGCAAGCGTGCTGATCGATAGAAGAGCCTTGTATGGGCGCCTTCGGATTTTCTCGCGATGCTAAAATTGTGCCGAATCTGAGATTGCGAGATTCGGAGAATATATCAGAATTAAAAATCGCGAATTTTATATTTTTAATATCAGGTCTACCGGAAAGTTCTGTCCGTTTTTGGAATAAAACAAAATACAAATTTTTATTACCGTCAATAAACTTTATTAAATAATGTAATTGCCATTATTATTAATGATTTCTTGCCAGCGTGAGGGCAATTTGTATATCCCTTTTTCGAAAAATGTTTTATCTTTTGATGCGAAAAATTGAACCAGTGCTTGTTTGATATCTTCTTCATTTTTTAATTTTTTGCCCCTCAAAAAATTTTGTAAGGACAAAAACAAGTGATAGTCGGTGGGTGCTAAGTCCGGGGAATATGGTGGATGCGACAGAATTTTCCAGCCTAGTTCTGCAATTTTTTGACGAGTATCCAAAGCAGCATGTGGCCTGGCATTATCATGATGCAGTATGATGTTCTTCCTATTGTACATCGCCGGCCTCTTTTCTTGGACTGCTGTATTTAAATTATCCAGTTGCTGACAATACTTCTCCGAATAATGGCAATTACATTATTTAATAAAGTTTATTGACGGTAATAAAAATTTGTATTTTGTTTTATTCCAAAAACGGACAGAACTTTCCGGTAGACCTAATATATATTATATAATTTTCTTTTTTTCTTTTTATATATGCGTTAAATTATGTATGCTAAATGTGTGTATTTCAGTTTAGATTTTTATTGTTGCAAGTTATACATTAATAAGCTAGATGAATTGAGAGGAAACCGTATTCATGCCGGGCTAGATTCGTATATAAACGTGCGATAGCTATGTACAGCTACTAATTGACGCAACGGTCTATTTTGAGCGACGGAGATGCCTGCTTTCATAATCGCATTCTGCGATGAAACGCACGGTAGTATTATCAGCTTTTACACCCTCGCACTTTAGTTACGTATACACATCACATTGGGCTTCGTGCAGAAAGTCATATTTTCCGTACACATTTTTCGCTTAACTGTTGAATACGAACAGTGCTCCCTGCTTGACCTCCCATACTCTTTTTGTCTTCGTTCCCATACAGCGTTCATTGTACGGAGCGGAAAAGAGAAAAAGAGAGAAAGAGAGAAAGAGAGAAGTAATTGTATTTTCAAATGTAAAGGGCGCCGAATGAGACTGTAACAGCGCGGTTGTCGTTATCCTTTTTTTCCCTCTCGTCCGTTAAGGTTCGTTGAGAGTTCTACGACCTGTAACGTATTGCCGCTTCGGATTTTGCCTTTTCCGTTTCGATGCGACCGTACAAGTCCGGGAATGAAAAAGTCCGCGGGAGCGGAAAGATGTAATTTAAATTATTCGAAAGAAACGCTGCATTTTTTTCGTTTTTCGCGATATCCTTCTCTTTCGCTTCTTTCGTGCAATTTCGTCTCTTAATCTTTATGCCGAGACGAGAGAAAAGCACGAGGAAAATGCAAAGTCTCGCGTTATAATGACGTCAAGTTTTGTCTTCTATATCTCGCTACCATGCATTATTCACGTAAATCCCTCACCAATTTATACTGCAGGAAT
>NW_021848400.1:188035-192552 GCF_003651465.1 Formica exsecta
AGGAATGCATATTGATAAAGGGTAGAGGACGAGGAGATGAATTAAATTTCTTCTCTCTCTCTCTTTCTCTTGAAAATATATTGCAACTTTCCTCGCCAAGTCACATTACTTCTCGTCTCGAAAGCAGGGGCAGATCGTCACGTAATCCTTTGACTGCTAATGCATTGCGGTAAAGACTGCAGCAAGTGCCGGAGCCTCGGCGAGCTTGTTTGGTAAATCAATGATGCTCCTTTTCACACTCGTTCTTTTTCAGTGTCAAGGTAACTCCACGCGCGTTCGCGTATCTCATGATAAATATTTCTCTCTCTCACTCTCTTTCTATCTTCTCTCGTCATGTTCTTTTGGCTCAATTTCTCACCTCATGATTTATGACGAATCCCTCCGTAAACTAAAATTTACACTTCTCCACACTCGGAGATTCCTGCATTACTTATATATTGCGTGTACGGAACATTTTACACCGAGAAAAATAAGAGGGAAGAAATATTTTTAATATTTTTCTCTCCTCATGCGCGAAGTCTTTGATTGCTAGATTTTAAATGAAAGAACGGGACGATGATGTAATTGGTTTATGTAAAATAAATTTAATAAACAGAATATAGATTTTTTCCTTGATTTTTATTTTTTAGAAATTATCTCTTCCTCGGAATAATGTCCTCGAAATGTTTATTGAAATGTTATAATTGCGGGATAAACATGTTAATTCTGCGCATATGCGCTTCCGAAATTGCAAATACGTATATACCTGAATTTATTACATCAATTCGTGCGCACGTTTTACCCCCGTTGACGCTACCTCACGTGCTCTTTCGCCACCGAAATACCGCCGGTTCGCGATCAAAGTGTATTGAGTCCACGAGATGAATAATTTATACGTATAATACAATATCGTCCGTTTAATATTCCACAGAGTTGGTCCTCTAGCACGATACGCTCGTTTTAACGGCTCTATTCTGAATGTTAGACCGCAATACTTGGTACACTTATCCTCGAGAGATTAGCGGGCACGCAGTTACCCCTGGCATTACGTTTTCGCCGGGATTCCACTCATCTCGGAATCTCTCCGACGTTACTTATACACGAGAGAGACTTCAAAAGAGGACTAATGATGTTAGCACGTGGAAAAGAAATGTCTCGGCCAACATCAAAGTTTCATTCCCTCCGCGAGTAACGAGATATATTATATCCGCAGGACGAATCTTTCTTTTTTTTTTTTTTTTTTTTTTTTTTTTTGGGTAATAATACGCAAAACAAGGCAATGTCGGTTTTGGTTAGGCTAGGCAAGGCAATGTCGGTTTTGGTTAGGCTAGGCAAGGCAATGTCGGTTTTGGTTAGGCTAATACTAAAACTTAAAACCAGCTCAGACATACGCGCCAAGAAGGTTGAGTTGGAACCCGGCTGAAAGCCGGACGAGAGAAGCGCGTGAATTTTTCACCGAATGGCCATGTGGGAAGCTTTCAACGCGCGTAGAACTTTTCTCCCCCTATTTCTATTTCACCACCGCAATTATTGTAAATAATTTTTGAAACATTCATAGTCTGCAAGGGATTTGCAAAAAAAAAAAGGAGAGACGTTCCAACGGAAACCAGTTGATCCAATGCAATTGTCATGGAAAATGCGGAAATTGTCAGTGCTCGAATAAGTGACAGCTACTGTATAAGGAGTGCAGATATAATCGCGCTATCGATTCGAGGTCCGAACGCGGCTGGTACGGCCTAGAACAGAAATAACTGAAAATACAGCCCTATCGTCGCACACAAGTCGCCGACGGCAATCTAAAGAAAGAGGGACTTTGTGTCCCGAATTACGTCGAGTCGAATTGCTTTCTCTCCTGCAGAATACCATTTATAACATGAAGGATGATTTTTATCACAGCACGAGGACTCGCTATTTATCCCACAAAATATATTCGAAGCGCGTCGCTCTTTATTTTTAGACAATGCCGATGTATAGATATAGAATGTTTATGTAGTGTGCATGTGAGTGTGTGTGGATATATACGCGGAGAAGAGAAGAAAGTTATCGATGTTTTCCTAGAACAATTTTCTACCATGTGTCGTTGTACAGCTGGATCGTTCTGTGATTGATTAATCTGCAAGGTGCCGTAAATGTATCTTTCTTCTTGGAGAATTGGTGCTTCTTTCCCACAAAATATATTCGAAGCGCGTCGCTCTTTATTTTTAGACAATGCCGATGTATAGATATAGAATGTTTATGTAAAAGGTGAAAGATTAAAAAAGTAACGTTCTATCTATAAAAGAGAAACGTCCCTAGAGAAGTCGTAGCTGTAGAAACGGAGAGTTGAGAACCGCGGTCTTAAAACAGCACTGCGTGCCAGATCGATACCATGGCGGCTACTACCCTTAAACTCTGAAATGTGGACCGAAGTGTTGTGGACGCAAAATTTCAAGCTTTCATCGACGATCATATATCGTCGTAATTACGTATATACGGGAAAGGAAAAAAGACAGAAAGAGAGAGAGCGAAGATGTAATAAAAATAAGATGAAAGGCTTTTTATACACGCGTATCGCTCGAGCGAACAATCGAGAGGGCGAATTGTCGAAAAGTTTTTTTCTGTTGGAATCTCGCGAACATATTTGTTAATTTTTGACTGTGATGAATGAGTTTTAACTCGTTCTTTGACATTCTAGTTTTATATTGCGCGAAGAACGTCGCGCACAGTCGACTTATCTATCCAGCGCAAGTGCATAATTCACGCGTATAAATTATAAATCGACGCGACATAACGAAATATATGTATACGAGTCTTCGACGTTCTAACTTTGTCCCGACCTGCTTTTTCTCGCCTGTCAGGATCGTTTTCTTCGTACATGCACTTTGTGTAAGGCAATCGCCTCTCGTGCCTCTGCGTGTCGGTCCCGCGTTGACTTATTGACTGAGGTCCGTTAAACGAGGCGAAAGGTCCGTGGGGTCCGGGAAAGTTAACAGATGAACACAAGGGGGACACGTGAGCCGATAACACACACGCATACATGTATACACAGATAGACAGCATACACGTCGTGTGCACGCGTGCCGCTATCATGTCCGGAGCAGACGCCGATGGACGGGGATGCTGATCTCGATTTAATTAACGCCAGTTTAAATGCCGTCGAACAATTTACCAGCAGCTTCGAATGCCTCATAGCTGGGTAAAGTATTAGCATACTAGTTCGATACGAAACAGTAGAAGTGAAATAGAGTCTGATTGAAAGGTATCTATAGGATAATTGATAAAAGCCGAATGCTCAAAACAATAACGAATTTCATCTGCTGATTCCATTTGCTTAAAATGTTCTTCATATTTTTTGCTAGCTAGCGGTATTACTCGAAGCGTTCCATCGCCGAAAGGAATGTCTTGTCAAGAATGAACACCTTCCTCGAGTGGACGACGAGCGAGGGACAGATTCCTCGCGCAAACACGTCAACGTCTCATTTGTCACGTCACGTGGAGTGCGTTCGCAACGCTTACGTACAATCCACGATGCTTACCCTCGCTCCTCACGTCCCGCTATCCCTCAGAACCAACCCCTCAAGTAGAAGTGGCTCGTATCCATAAAAGATAGGGGCGAGAGTAAAGTGCGCGCCGTGATCGTAAGCCATGCGTTCGCACCCGTGAATACGTGTAGTGCGTTGCATCTGAGAGGGAATCTGCGTATCTCAGTGAGGAAAAAATTCTAATCAGAGAAAGAACAAGATTTTTTGAATCGCGAGATAGAAAGGAAATGGCTCGATTTATCTCGCCATGTGTATTGTGTGTATAAGCTATCATTTATCCTTATATAATGATCTTCGTATCTAAGCGCCATATATATTGTTCGTGGATTTACGGCGGATAGATGCCATTACTCGCGTTCTATTGTAATGCAAGTCTCCTTCGGCAATACGGAAAATATCCGGGGAATCTTACGCGAATTTGGCGAAGAGAGCCGGAGAAAACGAAACGCTATACGCGTAATAACGCGCCCAATGTAAGGAAGGAAGGAAGGCAGGAAGGAGGGTGCAACCCCCGAGATTTTAAGCCGGTGATATTAATATTGGAGAAGTCGGCGACGGAGTAGCTCTTGGCGTGTATATATGTATGTAGAAGGCGCTGTAGTTTGTGAAATCGTACGACGTAGATAGGTAGGTAGGTCTATAAGCACCTACAGGCAGTTTGTTAAAAGCGCAGGCCATATATACGGCTTAATATCGATTAAGGGCCACAAAGGACTCCTGTTTCGCTCTGGCCGTTTACTATCGATACCGAGATTACACCAAGTTTCGGCTACGACGGATATACAGCAGCGATGTATATACGCAAAATACGCGTTTTACGACACTATTAAATTGCTTCGTACGAAATATTGGCGAGCTTTATAATTATTATTTGCAATGCTCCGCAGGGAAATTTGAATCGTAGTGTTCGCACGATAAATCAATCGAGAATGTAAATCGTTTATGAAATGTGTAAATAATATTAATCACTCATTGAACGATATCCCATAATTTGCATATATATAAATTGCGGCATTC